>NC_087201.1:104270958-104297208 GCF_015104395.2 Macrobrachium nipponense
AAAATGAACCAACCATGACATTATTTTAACATAAATATGATTACACTTACCTGAGTGTAAAAAAGTTAATAATGCCTATAAGGCTTGCCTTTTTTATTCAAAATTTATACTTATGGCGTCATTCAGTTATTTTGGCGTCTTGGCCATATCTGTTAATATATTCATCCGTTTGGAAATCCAATGCAGCTTAGAATAGGTACGCCATAAAAATTGCTTACTGAACAGGGACTTACCTCACCTGTACGTTAAAGAAAAAAAAAAAAGTTTCGATAAGATATATTCATTGTGCTACTAGTCACTGCAACCTTCATAGTATATATATATATATATATATATATATATATATATATATATATATATAGATATATATATATATATTATACATATGTGTGTGTATTATATGCTTGCGTGTATACATACACATATAGTGTGTGTAAATTCTATATTTAGGTAACAAGGAGCTCGCTCAGTCACAAACTTTTCTAAACATCTTGAATCTAACTCACGTTATAGGAAAATATCAGCCTCAGTATAACAAGAACTTCTGGTGACCTTTACTGCCACTGAAGCATTATTTGTGCAAGAGTAGCTGTACATTAATGAGGAAGTTTGACAGAAAACTTTAGTCGCCAACTTCCTGTTTATGGGATCTATTTCTCCTGTATGTAATCTGTTTATGGGGTCTATTTCTCCTGTCTGTAATTTATAATCTCATGGTTATATAGTACATATGACCGAGTAAAACGTGAGTGCAAGAAATGATATTTGAAATGATACGTCACTTATGCAAGTAAATCGGATTCACTCATGTAAGAGATCCTTAACATTTTTGCCGTCGGATACAAATTTCATGCTTTGTTGCAAATAGAAACGATGCAGTAGTTCGGCTGGTTTATACAGTAATTATTAAATGCATGAAACTAGGAATGTTATATCTATGAAATGGTGAAAGCTATGGTTGATTCACATCAACCGTGCATCTGATGTCTAGGCCAGTCCCCTACGACGCTCCTGATTGGCTGTTGATAAGGCAATCACAGGGCTGGAAACTCAGGAGAAGTGGAACATAAATCCTACCCATGTGAACTCTCGAGAGACACTGAGAGTTTCCAGCCCTGTGATTGCCTTATCAAGTTCGACAGCCAATCAGGAGCGTCGGAAGGGACTGGCCTATAGACATCAAATGCACGGTTGATGTGAATCTACTATAGCTTGAGAACATAATTACCAGTGTCATTGGCAGCACCCGGCTGACAGTATGAGTGGACAAACTTCGAACAGCCCGTCCCTTCTACTGACTGAAGACCTTAAAGTCCTTATGATCCACTGCCAGAACATACCTGAAATGACTTCTTACCATGTGGGATTAATTTTACATAAAAACTCCTCTGCAAAATTGTAGATTCCATGGAAACTCGTTCAAGATTTTTCTGTAGCTCATGACATTAGTGACGGAACACAGAAATACATACTATAAGATCTCCTTGAAATATTGATTGACTTCTTCATGACGAAGCCTATTCGTGACATCGCAGCTGGGTAATAATTAATGAAGTTGAGGAACATTTGTTTGGTCAGTATTTTTATCCGTGACAGCCAGTGAATGCATATAAAATTGGCAACTCAGCTCCATGGATAACCGTTGGGAGATTGGGGGTGAGCTAGTAGGTACCAAGCACATTCCGGAAACATTATATAATCTTGCAAATGCCATAGACATCTGTTATCAACGACAGCGGGATGCAATACAAAAAGAAACCAAGTCTTTAGGTACAAAGATTTGTGAACTATAAGAAAAAAAATAATCATTTGATACAGTTAGGATAGAATCTTTCCAAAGTAGCAGTAGCCATGGCAATGAGCCTGATGAATATTGTCCTTGCTCTTGATGTCTTTCATAACAAGACAATATTCTTTAAGATAAAAGCAAGTCAATCTTGTGAGCCTCAGATGATTATTTTTCCTTTTGTATATGAAAATATGTTATGAATATTTAAGACACTCAGGGGTTTTATTATCGTGCTCAGGTAAACACCGTAGTTTTCACTCTGACAGCGTCAATGAAGTCTCAAGAGTTGAGTCTTTTATCTAATATTTTCCGAACTTCTTTGAAAACAAACATGATCAAGAACGTCACAATCACCACTGAATTTTATAAAATTCCGATTCCTAATTCTCTGTGATCGCTTTCGTTTAAAAGATTTCTCAAAACTGAGAGCAACCAGAATAACTCCTACCTGCAGCAGGTTTATGAAATAACAACTTTATCTTTGAACGTATGTGGGGAAAATTATCTTTGAACGTATGTCGGGAAAAGACTAGTGGTTTCTGTCAATCCCACCCGTAACTGATGCCGTCACAAGTTACTCCGCCATGTTTGTTTACAAGTGGTCGTGGTGATGTCACGTTCGCTGATAACTGTTAGGAATGATCTTTTGTAGTGACGGCAGTAGGGGTTGATATTAGTAATGGCGATGGATGATAACTGTAGTGTTTTTAATTATAATGTAAACGATAACCAGAAGTGCAGATGGTGTTCAGTGGAGCAATATAGTGGTGTTGAGGTAAGTACCTGAAAGCTTACCCTATCAGTCTAGATTCTCAGTTCTTTTACTTGAAATTTTGTATAGGTAACCAACACCTGAATGAAAACGTAGTTAAATATACCAGTAAATGGGCGGGCCAAAAAGCGCTGAGGCATTCAGGTAGGGGAAAGGGTTAGCTGCATTATTTTATATTTAGATAGGCTATATCAATTAAGCTATCCAAAATTGGGCTGCCCATACTACTACCTACTAGGAGAAACAACCGCCTTGAGTCGGAACAGACTTATTCGGACCTTGTCTGATTCGGACCACGTACCGGTTCATTCGGACCTTTATCCAGTCTTATTCGGACCTTCATATGATTGGCCGATTTTTCTATGCAGTTTTACCTCCTGAACAAGAATTTTAAGTATATTTATTCTGACGACTGTAACTAACCCCCAAGGGCTCGTACTAAACACGGTGAAATACATTTGACGCCCCATTTCCTGGTGGCTTTCGTATTCGCGGGGACGAACGATACGGAATGCTTATATAGAAATACCCATTGCTATAATATAAAATTATTAGTATGGGTCCAAATCAGCCAAGGTCCGAATAAGCCTGCATCCCTTGAGTCAGTCTTACTCAGGTGATCATCCGTATTCACTCGATATTTAATTGGTGAAACAGGAATACAATTACATCTTTAAGCATACCATTCAAAAGATTGAAGTTTCGTCAACATTATGTGATATAGGTATGAAAGCTCCATGCGAACTAAAATAAGCATGTGAGGTCTTCGTAAAATATGTTTTCAATGCAGTTTTCAATTCCAATATGACGTCATTCGCATCCGGTCCCTTTCATGTTCGGTATCGATACCACGTCCTTCCCAGCTCTCATTATACACATGCATTTACAAACTGTTTCCATGAATTCTAATTGTCATGGTAATGCAATAATGATAAAATTGCTCTAATATGTATATGTACTACAAATAGATACGCAAATTTCACTTATTTCCACGGTTTTGTGTAAGTTTTATACCCAGTTTGGAGGGTAAACACATACCGATTGGCAACACTGATAACAATTAGGAGAGTGCAAACAACACTGTAGCTACTGTTCACAGCAAAACCGGTGATATTTGAGTCGGGAATCTAGTTACTTAATCAACAACAAATATTTTCAAATTAGTTATCATGAATACGTAATAAATTTATGTAGTTTATAACCTTACGCTGATGTTTAACTATTTATTTCAAAATTATCCAGCACATTCTTATTCTTTCCTCCCGAAAAATCGCTAGTTTCCTTGGACATGAAGGCGAACGTCGTCATCGTTTAAGATTGTTGTGAGGAAAGTGTCCCAGCATCTATGGGTACGAGAGGTGTGCCGATTTAGCACATGAAATGAAAAGTTTATTGACACAAGTGACTCTGCAAACATTGAGATGGCGTCAGTCTTCTACATGTAAGGCGTTTTGCAAGTAAATTTCGAAAGCGTCCATGGGGCTGTCATGGAGGGTAAGTTTTGCACTGCGCATGGCTAGACATTCATTAACCTCTGTTTCATCATGACATTATTTTGTACCTGGGAGAAAACTCTTATTTCAATGGAAAGTAGAGGTCTCGAGGTGTTGCTTCCACAACCGATGACTTGTGACTGGTGTCCATCTCTTGGTGTCAGGACATGTTACCCCTTAACTGCCGCCCGAATGGACGTATTAAACTCGAGTCAAAATCTCCCCCGAGTCCGAATGGACGTACCATACGTCGGCTCAAAAATGTTTTTTTAAAAATTCGTGGAAAAAATACTTATAGGCCTACCAGCCAAAAACTTTTGAATCACGCGCCTTGGGGGATGCTGGGAGTTCACGGATCAAGGCGTTGTTTTGTTTACAATCATTACGCAGGCGCGCAAGCGCGAATTTCTTTCTTATCACACTAAAAAGTATCAGTGACACATCTCAAAAATTATTTCGTCACTTTGACATAATTTTTGCACCGTTTTAAATTATCCGTTACATGAAGTATTATATATGTAAATGTGCGAAATTTCATTTCAAATACAACAAAAAAATACTCATGATTGTAACGTTTATCAGTTTTGAAATATTTTCATATAAATAACGATAAGTGCCAAAATTTCAACCTTTGGTCAACTTTGACTCTACCGAAATGGTCGAAAAAACGCAATTGTAAGCTAAAACGCTTATATTGTAGTAATTTTCAACTATTTACCTTAATTTTGCAACAAATTGTAAGTCTCTAGCATAATATTTCGATTTATGGTGAATTTATGAAAAAACTTTTTCCTTACGTCCGCGCAATGGAATAACTCTTCGAAAAAAATCATACATGCGATTGTGGTAATGTTTGCACTATTTTAAAATTAGCCCTTACATAAAGTTTTATATGTGGAAATGTGCGCAATTTCATGCACAATACAACTAAAAACAACCCATGGTTGTAGCTTTTATCAGTTTTGAAATATTTTCATATAAAAAAAATGATAAGTGACAAATTTTCAACCTTCGGTCAATTTTGACTTCTACCGAAATGGTCGAAAAAAACGCAATTGTAAGCTAAAAACTCTTATTATTTTAGTAATATTCAATCATTTACCTTCATTTGTAACAAATTGGAGTCTCTAGCACAATATTTCGATTTATGGTGAATTTATGAAAAAAATAACATTTTCCTTACGTCCGCGCGGTAACTCTTCCGAAAAAATCATATGTGCGATTGTGGTAATGTTTACACCATTTAAATTAGCCGTTACATAAAGTTTTATATATGAAAATGTGCGCAATTTCATGTAGAATACAACGAAAATAATTGAAGGTTGTAGTCTTTTCTCATTTTCGAAATATTTGCATATAAATCACGATAATAGAAAAAAAAAAACCACACTTTGGTCAACTTTGACTCTACCGAACTGGTCGAAAAAACGCAATTGTAAGCTAAAACTCTTATAATTAGTAATATTCAATCCTTTACCTTCATTTTGCAACAAATTGGAAGTCTCTAGCACAATATTTCGATTTATGGTGAATTTATAATTTTTAAAAAAACTTTCTTCCCTCTGCGCGCGGATTCTCCGCCATAAATCTCCGAATTGCGTACATCGAATTCTCGGAAAATTTGCTCCGTTTCATATTAGGCATTTCATAGAGTTTTTATATATGAAAATGTGCGCAATTTCATGTAAAATAAAAGGAAAAATATTTGAAGGTTGTAGCTTTTCTCATTTTCGAAATATTTGCATATAAATCACGATAAATAGAAAAAAAACCACGTTCGGTCAACTTTGACTCTACCGAAATGGTCGAAAAACGCAATTGTAAGCTAAAACTCTTACAGTATCGTAATATTCAATCATTTGTATTTATTTTGAAACAAATTGGAAGTCTCTAGAACAATATTTAGACATTTACAGTGAATTTTTGAAAAAAAATAATTTTTAGTCCGCGGTCGCGTTACGAATTCGTACATCATTTTGTGATAATATTTTTCCGGTGTTGCTTTTATTGTTTTACAATGTATTATATATCAAAATGATTGAAATTTAGTGTACAATACAACGAAAAAAAAAAAAGAAACTCGTTAGCTTTTACCGTTTTTTGCACAGCGTGATTTTAATACAATTATGTATGAATTTTTTTTTTTCGCTACCATATATCGCATTATTTACATATGATAATGATATTATATTTCATTTCTGATGATTGCATACTAAACTTCAGGCAATGACAAAAAAAGGAGCCAAAAATGAACTCTTAATCTTGAAAATAAGCGCGCTGTGATTTTTTGAAAAAAAAAAAAATTTCCGCTTCCGCGCTCACTCAAAACTGGCTCCAGCATTCGGGGGAGGTTTTTTGATTTTTACCGCTTCTGGCGTTTAAGGGTTAAATAACTTTTTCTGGAAGGTGGGTCAACGAACGGGCAAGACTAGCCCAGATAGTCCACTCGGTTGTTTCCCCTATAGCCAAGATACTATTGGGCGCAGAAAAACCACCTTTTCACCCGATATTTAATTTGTGAAACAAAAATACAATTACATCTTTAAGCATACCATTCAAAAGATTGAAGTTTCATCAACACAATGAGATATAATTATGAAACGCCATAAGAACTAGATAAGTAACCAGTGAAGTCTTTGTAAAATAGGATGTGGCCAAAGGTAATTTTGAATCCAATATGGTGGCCCTTCAGGATGTGAGCCACTCTTCCCTCACAGAAAGGCCACGACCTTCCCAGCACTCATTTGAACAATATTTGTGTATATAGGTATGTAATCCAGCGCTCATTTGAAAAATATTTGCGCAGGGTAAATTACGTACCGATGTGTGGCCAGGTGACCACCTGTACAGTTGTGGGATCACTTTCCCAAATAATAACATTAGCACTTCCAGTAACTTGAATTAGATGTCAGCGACAGTCAGTCACAAGCCAACCTCCGTGGAAGCCAACACCTCGAGACCTCTACTTTCCTCTCGAAGTATAAGTGTTTTCTCCCAAGTTAGAAATTAAGGCCATAATTTCCAATTAAACAGAAGTGTGAAAGTCTAGCCATGCGCAGTGCTAACTTACTTCCATGACGCTTTCAAAATTTTTACTTAAAACGCCTAACCTATAGAAGATTGATGTCATCTCGATGTTTGCGGAGTCACTTGTGTAAACAAACTACCATTTTCCTGTGCTAAATCCGCACACCACTTGTACCCATAGGCGCTGGTACATTTTCTTCACAACAATCTTAAACGACGATGGTGTTTACACTTGCGACCGGGGAAACTTGGCGATTATTTGGGAAGAAGAAGAGGAGTGCTCTAGATAACATTTAAAAAGTTAGTTAAAAACCAGAATAAGGTTATGAATTGCATAAATGGATTACGTATTCATGATAATTCATTTGAAAATATTTGTTATTGTAAAAGTAACCAGAGTCCTGACATAAATTTCATCGGTTTTGCTGAGAACATTAGCTAGGGCGTTGTTCGCGCTTTCCTTTTTTTTTTTATCATTGTTGCCAATTGGTTTGTGTTTACCCTCCAAACTTGGGGTAAGATTTACACAAACCTGTGGAAGTAAGGGAATTTAGCGTATCTATTTGTAATATATATACATAAATATTAGATCAATTTTATCATTATTGCATTACTATGACATCTAGAATTCATGGAAACAGTTTGTAAAGGCATCGGCCTATTTGTCAAGTTCCAGTAAATTGGCAACGATGACTTGCCATTCCTAGCACGCATTAAAGGTTACATATGTTTCATCCATACAATTATTAAAAATTAAAAACAAATTATTTCAGCCATACAATTATTTTTAGAAAAGTAAAAATAGTAATACAGACTTGAATAAATGAAAAGTGATAGCAAATAAGTACCATTTTTTCTTATAATTCACTAAAACGTCGCCTGCTCGACTCGTGGATTCTGGCTGCCAAATGTTTTCAAACAAGGCTGAAAAATTATTCCCGCCATGTCTTTGCTCTAAACAAACTCTCGTGCATTTAAAGTGGAATTTGCAGGGAATTAAGAACGAAATGTGTAAAATTACAATCAAATAAACACTGTGGCATTTCAGTTGGGATGGCAGTAAGGATAAAACCACCGACTACAAAGTAAAAATGCATTTCAGTTCAAAACATGACCCCGGGAATAAGACTTATCATACTTTCACTAGTATAGGCAACAAAATGTTATTTTATTGTGCCGATCACAGCTTCAGTCTTTAGTTATATCAATAAATGTTACATATATATACAAATATTGTTCAAATGAGCGCTGGGAAGGACATGGCCGCGATTGCAGAACCGAATTGCATTCACAACCATACCTCGCCATATTGGATTTAAAAACTGCCTTGAACACAGTATTTTATGAAAACTTCACATGCTTATTTTACTTCGTATGGCAGTTTCATATATCTAATTTTATAGACGAAATTTCAATCATTTAAATGTTATGCTTAAATATTTAATTGTATTGTTGTTTCACCAATTAAATATTGAGTGAAAAAGTGGTCTTTCATCGGATCAATGGTCGCACAGCGGTGCTTTACCCTACATATGTAACCTTTATTGATATTACTCAAGATTGTAGTTGTAGCTAATCAGCACAATAAAATATTTTGTTGCCTGTTACTAGTGAAAGTGTGTGATGTCATACCTGGGGTCATGTTTTGAACTGAAATGCATCTTCACCTTGTAATCGGTGGTTTTGTCCTTACTGCCATCACAAGTGAATTCCACATGAACTATGTGAGAGTTTGTTTACAGCGAAACCGTGGCAGGAAAAATTTTCCAGCCTTATTTTACATCTGGCTGCCAAAAACATCCACAAGCATAAAATGGATTAGTGAATTGTTTATGATCAAAATTTTGTATTTTGCTGCTAGCACTTTTCATAGATTTAAGTCCATTAGCCTATTACTATTTTCACTTTTTATTTATTAATAAGTATTTAATGATTGCGTGCTAGGACTAGAGTACCGAAGTGTGACACTATTACCACTGTCTGCTGTCATATAAAATATATATGTATATATACGTATAATGGTTAATTAAGTAATACTTGCGGATTGGCTATTTTTTTTTTTGTTTCTTTGAAATTTCAGTTTCCTATAGTATTATATATATATATATATATATATATATATATATATATATATATATATATATATATATATATATACATACATACATACATACATACATATATATATATATATATATATATATATATATATATATATATTATATATATATATACAACTCCATTGATACAATGTATATATATATATATATATATATATATATATATATATATAAATTGATGCTTGAGAACAGTCAAACTTCGATCAGAAGTCTTCATAGGCATACCATGGCACTTTATCTGAGACGGAATCTCATGGTTGCCACCTTTGTTAAATCTGGCTACCCAGTGCCAAACTGAAAGCCTCCTCACACCCAGCTGATCTGATATCTCCTGTGTTTTTAAGGCTAGATTGCTTCAATGCACATATCTCTGCTTTTAACTGTTGACTCAAATCACTGTCTTTGCCCATTTTAATGTCACGGGGCAATAAAGTGATATGTGGTATGCAGAAATTGCGGTGGGTGTGCTGAATAAAAAAATATATACCAGCTCTTATTAAACCTCCGAACAAGTGACTTAAAGGTCTCTCCTTGTTAAGTGCTAAGCTCTTCACTCCCTTTCTGTACACCCTGTAAGCTGTCTAATGGACTGAGGAAATTTCTTCATAACTTTAACGTTCCTTCAAAATTCGACAAGATATTAGGCCACTTGATGCTAAGTGGCCTAATATCTTGTTGAGTGCTGTAAATAACTAAATAAATAAAAATATTTATATATATATATATATATAATACATATATATATATATATATATATATCTATATATATATATATATATATATATATATATATATATATATATATAATATATATATATATATATATATTATTATTATACAGGCAGTCCCCGGCTAACAAGGGGGGTTCCATTCTTGAGACATGTCGTAAGCCGGAAAATCATAAAAAATCTTAAGGAAACCTTACTTTTAGTGCTTTAGGTGTATTAAAGACTATGTAAACTGCATTGTTGTTGCATTTTTCATCAAAAACCCCTCAAATATTGATAATTTTGCATTTTTTGAGTCATTTCTTCTGTCAGATTGGCGTTGTAAGCATCGTAACCCTGGAAATAATTTCTAATGAATATAATTGAAAAGCGTTGTAACCTCCGAAAGTCGTAAGCCGAACCCAACATAAGCCTGGGACTGCCTGTATGATATATATATATATATATATATATATATATATATATATATATATATATATATATATATATATATGAACTAACTGATTTATTACCTGGGCATAAGTTATACATAGTGTTCGGACAGAAACAGAGTACCTGACCTCCAAGTCTTGTGATCTGCACGCAGACAGAGAAGAATTAATGTTTCTTAGTAGTTATAATGAAATGACGATAACAAAAGACGTTATGGACGTACATTGGTGAATTATATACCGACGTAAAGGCTAGGAAATCCTATATACAAACTTATACGAGTGATTCTTGCTGCTTAGCAGTAAAGAAGATTTTACAAGTTCTCTCCCCCCCCAGACGATTATTAATCATTAACCTTAAACGCGAAGCGGTAAATAAAAAAATGACTCCCGTGTGCCGGAGGGGTTTGAGAGTGAGCGCGTAAGCGGAAAAATATTTTTTTCAAAAAATCACAGCGCGCTTAGTTTTCAAGATTAAAAGTTCATTTTTGGCTCCTTTTTTCGTCATTGCTTGAAGTTTAGTATGCAACCATCAGAAATGAAAAAAATTATCATTATCATATATAAATAATGCGATATATGATAGCGCAAAAACGAAATTTCATATATAATTGTATCAAATGCGCTGTGCGCCAAACGGTTAGAGGTAACAAGTTACTTTTGTTTCGTTGTAATGTGCACTAAATTGCGATCATTTTGATATATAAACCATTGTAAATCAAAACGATAAAGCCAACACAGAGAAAATATTATCACAAAATGATGCATGAATTCGTAGCGCGCGGATGTAAAAAAATAATTTTTTAAAAAATTCACCATAAATCGAAATATTGTTATAGAGACTTGCAATTTGTTTCAGAATGAAGGAAATGATTGAACATTACGATACTGTAAGAGTTTTTAGCTTACAAATGCAGTTTTCGACCATTTCGAACGAGTTAAAGTTGACCGAATGTCGAATTTTTGTTACAAAATTTTTTTAATGCAAATATAAAAAAAAAAATGAGAAATGCTACAAACCTTCCAAATGAATTTGTGTTATATTGTGCATGTTTTTGCGCACATTTTCATATATAAAACTCTAAAAAAAGCGTAATATGAAAAGGCTCAAATATAAGGAGAATGTGACCTACGCGTTTTCCGGAGATTTTCGGCCGAGAATCGGCGCGCGGACGGAATAAAAATAATTTTTTCAAAAATTCACCATAAATCGAGATATTGTTCTAGAGACTTGCAATATGTTTTAAATTGAAGATAAATGATTGAATATTACTAGACTGTAAGATTTTTATGTTACAAATGCGTTTTTTTGACCTTTTCGGTTGAGTCAAAGTTGACCGATCGTAGTTTTTTCGTGCTTATCGTACTTTATATGCCAAATATTTCAAAATGAGAAATGCTACAACCTTCCAATATATTTTGTTATATTGTGCCATTTTTTGCGCACATTTCCATATATAAACCTTTAAAAAAAGCGTAATATGAAAGGCTCAAATATTAGGAGAATGTGACCTACGCGTTTCCGAGATTTTCGGCCGAGAACTCGCGCGCGGGAGGGAAAATTTTTTTTTTTCAAAAATTCACCATAAATCGAGATATTGTTCTAGAGACTTGCAATATGTTTTAAATTGAAGATAAATGATTGAATATTACTAGACTGTAAGATGTTTATGTTATAAATGCGTTTTTTTGACCTTTTCGGTTGAGTCAAAGTTGACCGATCGTAGTTTTTTTCGTACTTATCGTACTTTATATGCAAATATTTCAAAAATGATAAATGCTACAACCTTCCAAAAATTTTTGTTATATTGTGCATGTTTTTCCGACCATTTCCATATACAAACCTTTAAAAAAAGCGTAATATGAAAAGGCTCAAATATTAGGAGAATGTGACCTTCGCGTTTCCGAGATTTTCGGCCGAGAATCGGCGCGCGGACGGAATAAAAATATTTTTTTCAAATATTCACCATAAATCGAGATATTGTTCTAGAGACTTGCAATATGTTTTAAATTGAAGATAAATGATTGAGTATACTAGACTGTAAGATTTTTATGTTACAAATGCGTTTTTTGACCATTTCGGTTGAGTCAAAGTTGACCGATCGTAGTTTTTTTCGTACTTATCGTACTTTATATGCAAATATTTCAAGAATGAGAAAATGCTACAACCTTCCAATATTTTTTGTTATATTGTGCCAGTTTTTGCGCACATTTCCATATATAAACCTTTAAAAAAGCGTATATGCAAAGGCTCAAATATTAGGAGAATGTGACCTACGCGTTTCGGAGATTTTCGGCCGAGAATCGGCGCGCGAAGGGGAAAATTTTTTTTTTCAAAATTCACCATAAATCGAGATATTGTTCTGGAGACTTGCAATTTATTTTAAAATGAAGATAAATGATTGAATATTACTATGACTGTAAGATTTTTATGTTATAAATGCGTTTTTTGACCTTTTCGGTTGAGTCAAGTTGACCGATCGTAGTTTTTTTCGTACTTATCGGTACTTTATATGCAAATAGTTTCAAAAATGAGAAATGCTAACAACCTTCCAATATATTTTGTTTATATTGTGCATGTTTTGCGCACATTTCCATATATAAACCTTTAAAAAAAGCGTAATATGAAAAGGCTCAAATATTAGGAGAATGTGGAACGACCTCGACACGTTTCGGAGATTTTCGGCCGAGAATCGTCGCGCGGAGGGGAAAAAAATATTTTTTCCAAAAATTCACCATAAATCAAGATATTGTTCTAGAGACGTGCAATATGTTTTTTAAAATGAAGATAAATGATTGAATATTACTAGACTGTAAGATTTTTATGTATAAATGCGTTTTTTGACCTTTTCGGTTGAGTCAAAGTTGACCGATCGTAGTTTTTTTTCGTACTTATCGTACTTTATATGCAAATATTTCAAAAATGATAAATGCTACAACCTTCCAATATTTTTTGTTATATTGTGCATGTTTTTTTGCGACCATTTCCATATATAAACCTTTAAAAAAAAAGCGTAATATGAAAAGGCTCAATATTAGGAGAATGTGACCTACGCGTTTCGGAGATTTTCGGCAGAGAATCGGCGCGCGGAGGGGAAAAAAATATTTTTTTCAAAAATTCACCATAAATCGAGATATTATTTTAGAGACTTGCAATTTGTTTTAAAATGAAGATAAATGATTGAATATTACTAGACTGTAAGATTTATATGTTATAAATGAGTTTTTTGACCTTTTCGGTTGAGTCAAAGTTGACCGATCGTAGTTTTTTTCGTACTATCGTACTTTATATGCAAATATTTCAAAAATGAGAATGCTACAACCTTCCAATATTTTTTGTTATATTTTGCATGTTTTTGCGACATTTTCCATATATAAAACTATAAAATAAGCGTAATATGAAAGGCACAAATATTAGGAGAATGTGACTACGCGTTTCGGAGATTTTCGGCCGAGAATCGGCGCGCGGAGGGAATAAAAATATTTTTTCCATATTCACCATAAATCGAGATATTGTTCTAGAGACTTGCAATTTGTTTTAAAGTGAAGGTAAATGATTGAATATTACTAGACTAAGTAATTTGCTTATATATATATATATTAATATATATATATATATATATATATCATATATATATTATATTATATATAAGAATTTTGTTTTTATACGTAAAAATATATATATTACATTCTTCGATTCTGGTACCAATACATAAATAAACAAAGGAATGCAGGTGACACTTCTCTTTTCGCATACAATGAAATGTCTTATTATTATTTTATCATGCACACATTCAGATATATAAAAAATTGTAATAATATAAAACTATAAAATAAATGCAGAATACTCACTCGTAATCCTGACTCTTCGTTCTATTCTTGTTTTCTCCTTCCTCCATTGAAGAGTCTTGCATTTTTTTCCACTCGACATGACGAGGTACAGGTGGAGGAGGGAGACGCGCGCCCTTACTGCTGATGGACCGGCGGCCCCGGCGCCCTCTGCTGTCGGTTTAGGGGGCGCGCTCCAATACAGATCTTAGTGTGGTACTTTCGGTCACACTCCCCTATCCTGCAAAGAGCAACTTTGCAGAGACGACAGAAGAACCGGTGTCTCTCTTCTGCCATTCATATGGCACACCCGGCACCGTTTCTGCCTTCGCCCTTCTAAGGCCTCCAGTATGTGTTCCCCTGGCTGCAGCCGACACGCAGGATCCACTACCCGACGAGAAGCGGTGATGGCGGGGCCGGCAGCAAGAGGGGCGTCGTCAGCAGGGGCGGCGGCAGCAGGGCGTCGTCAGCAGGGGCGGCGGCAGCAGGGGCGTCGTCAGCAGGGGCGTCGTCAGCAGGGGCTGGCGGCAGCAGGGGCGTCGTCAGCAGGGGCGTCGTCAGCAGGGGCAGCGGCAGCAGGGGCGGCGGCAGGTCGAGCGAAGTTGGCCCTCCTATCTGCCCTTTCCTCTAGGGGCAGATCTGCAGCTCGGGGCAGGGGGTCAGTTATGGAAGGCCACTCATCGGGATCGAAGTTGATGAGGGCATTCCCGGCTACCTCTAGGAACTGTATGTGGGCAACCTCAGGAAGATTGTCACCGCCAGTACCCACAGTACAGTAATGGTAGGCATTTTGGAGGGCCAACTGAAGGATGTATTTGAGGAGCTTCTGTGTCCACCTTCTGGTTCTCCTGGCGAAGAGATAGTACTGGATGAGCTGATCAAAGAGATCAACTCCTCCCATGTGCCTGTTGTAGTGCCCAATGACAGTAGGCCGCTCGGTACGAAACTCCCCTCAAACACAACTCGGCCCTGTCGACGTGTCTTCTTCCGCTGTACGATCTCTTCTTGGATGGGTTCATGACTCCTCGTAATCATGGGGACGAGTCGGACACCCTCCAACAGATGATGAAGACAGCGCCCTTCCGCCGCCACTCTGTCTCTCCTCTTGCCAGGTGTTGCGGATGACTAGCGAACCTCTTGAGGACAATTCGGGGCCCACGCACCAACCGAAGGGTACCACTGACGTGAACACCTGCTTCATACAGTTCCTGGGCCAGGGATACCGAGTTATAATAATTATCCATAAACAGGTGATATCCCTGGTTACGGAAACGTCCCACAAGGTTGAATACAGTGTCACGCAGCGTGGAGAAGACCCCGGTATACACTGAAAAGTCCACAACGTATCCAGTGTTGGCCTCGGTAATGAGAAGAATTTCACACCATATTTCTTTGGCTCTTGGGGTTATACATTTTTATACTAAGGACGTCCTTTGTAAGGCATCATCCCCTCATCCAAAGACAGGTTCTTTCCAGGAATCACGAGAATTACTACACCTGCTCACGGATATAACCAACACTGTACGCACTAAAATTAGGCGATCACTGTTATTCGGGGTATGGCCCTTCGGTTGAAGGCGTTGAAGTACCTGTCCAACACCAGGAAATTATCACGGGACATAAACGCCAGGCACATTCGGCATACATAAAAATAATTTCTCCTCCAATATTGCCTGACGTCGACAGCAGGTGTCATACCAAAATAAATGTGGAGCCCCAAAAAATGCGCCATGTCAATGAGGTTGCAACCCCGCCAGTAATACGACAAGGTCGTCCTCAGCTCATACCGGCAAGTACCGAGCGTAGTCCACCGTCTCGTGTACCAGGTGGTTCCAGCAATTCCCGCGTCAGGAAAAGCTGGATGAACCCAAAACAGTCAGGGGTACTGGTACGGTCATCCCAGGGGTTGCCGTGAAGGGGTGCATGTTAGGAGGGGTGGGGTCCTCCGTCCACCCCTCGTCACTCTCCGACGACCGACCTTCACCTTGGCTGGCGCGACGAGCCGACCTTCTACGTGCCCATGCGCGCGCACGCGCATGGGTGCGCGGCACGATGCACACTACCCCCCCGTTGGCCCATCACCTCACTAGGCCATCACTTTCTGTATCGTCCTCTGCGATAAAACTTGAGCCCGTATCCCCACCCTCCCCCTCCTCCTCAGATTCCCCTCGTAAGCACTGAAACCCACTGAATTCGAGCTCAATTTCGGGATGTGAGCCTCGAACGGACATTGGGGGCAAATATTCATCCTCACTTTCATTCGGGGACTGATGGTCCTCATCACTCGATGACCATCCGCCATCAAAATGAGGACTTTGCGACATGTTCCCAGATCAAGCTCCGAAAGATACTCTCTATGTCCCTTGGTTGGAGGCCTCCAATGCCTACGAATGCCCCTAAGGACGCCCACATGCTTCCTAGGGGTAACCAAAGGCATACGATGTGTTCCTGAAACACTTTCAGCCACACGTGGCCGCACAGAACGGCCTTGAGGCGCGGGGTCATGCTGGGTGCTTGGCCCCTCGCCAGCATCCAGGTCCAAAAACTCGCCTTACACGATCCCTTCCGACGGGTAAACGCGCCTTTCCCCACGGTTCACACGTCGTTGAGACATATCTACGAATGTCCTGTAGTAATACAAATGCTCAAAGTCTCGCACAAGTCCAGAAAAACACGCTTTTCACGAAAGATCGCTCTCGGATGGTGCGCTACAGATGCTGGCTGGAGCGAGAAGAAGGGATATCGCGCATGCGCACCTGGGTCACGCTTCAAAACAAAACAAGGCCTTGATCCGGTGAACTAACCCAGCATCCCCCAAGGCGCGTGATTCAAAAGTTTTAGGCTGGTAGGCCTATAAGTATTTTTTCCGCGAATTTAAAAAAAACTTTCGTATGTCGACGTAAAATACGTCCAGTCGGCACCCGACAGACAATTTATCTCGACGTAAAATACATCCAGTCGGCGTTTAAGGGTTAATAATGAATAATTGGAAGATTTGTACAGTTAATCACGATATCTTGTCGGTATGAGGAGCAGTCCCTGAATTCTTGATATTTGAGGTTGTGGGATGGTCTTGACCGTTTAGTCGTCTGGTGGGCCTGCTGGGATGTCGTCCTTCGTCCGGCCCCTGGGACGACCTTGACCACGTATCAGAATGTCGGTTTCTTAGCTTGAGGTCTTATTTGCTCCTACGCGATATACAAACCCTTGGTCCTTCCTTTACATTAGGATTATTTTCAGCGTTATGCTCGAATACGGCCATTAATTCTTGATCGAGGTGGTTTGGCAGTAACTACTGTCTGGTAGACGGGTAGGCCCGCCTGTCTGGATGTAAACACTCCACTTTGCTTTCAGCCATCTTCTGATGAAGACATATGTTTGTGAGCTCTTGCAGACTAGCCGTTAATTACAATTTTCCCGATGGGATCTTTAATTTGTTATTTTGAATGAATATGTATATACTGTGTATGTAGTCTACTGGTCATTTTTCCAGATACATAAAAAATTTTAATAGCCACAATGCCTTCTTAACTTCTCAAATTTTTTGGTCTTTTTTGGATACGCTTGTCACTACAGAGCCTTGAGCTCCATCTTCAAAGATTTTTTAAAGAAATCATGATGTCTGGTAATGGGGAACGAACCCAGGACACCATAATCACGACAAGATCACCTTGCCCACCTGACCTCGTTGCGATTATGGTGTCGCGGGTTTGTTTCCTGCTACCGGACATCATTCTTCCAATAAAAGCAAAGAATTTGAGAAGTTAAGAGGGCATTGTGGCTATTACAATATCTCATGAATGTACTGTGTTTAGTATTAATAATTAATTGACATTAATGATTAATATGCAAACCCACTTTTTGTGATAGCCTTGCTAGCCACCTTTCTGCTTTGTGTTAAAGGTTGGCGGCAAGGGTGTGCCAACACCCTTATTACATTGTTTCTCCCTTTAACGTTAGGACGAGACATGTATTCATCTGATATTTACGCTTACGTTGAAATTACCAATTGGAACTTCGGAGATTTTTCCTTTGTTTCTTCTGGTGTTTCCTCTTATCCTTCGTCCTTTTGCTAGCTATCGGACGAAGATAGAAGAGGGATGGTGTTGGTGATTGAGGGATCTCCTCACATTTCGGAGGGCGGTACCCTTGGATGTGAGAGGAGTATCCTTATCTTTTTAAACTTTAACGGACGGATTAATCCTTGGGAGTAGTAAAACAGGTTTGGGGTGTTGGGCAGATTGATCCTGTAGTTAAACAATATGTATTACACGCCATTGATTTAGAAATAATCAGGTGGGAAAGAGATCCCAGTACTTATATAACCATAAATTCACTTATGGCAACTTTTATACTAACTAAGATCACGATACTGGGCCTCTCAGGACTTCAGTAGTGCTTGTGACTTGAGGGGTTAATGTTGTGCATCTCTCTCTCACATCACATGATGTCTTTTTGTAAATTTGTGCATAAATACACCAAGGGGTTGCTGTTATTTTTTGTTATTGTCTTTTATAATAGTAAGTCGGTTACGATAGTATGTTGGCTGTAAATGTAATTTTACAAAGAAAATTGCAAAGAAGTATTTGAAAATACATGTAAAAGTAAAAAAGTTACTGAATCTTTGTTCTCAGGAAATTTATGTATGTAAATATTTTTCAACAAATATGCTAAGAATTTGTTACTGCTTTTATTTCTTATCTGTTTTGATATTGTGAGCAGTAGTTATGATTTAAAAAATAAAATAAAAATTTTTTTTTTATTAGAAACAACATACATAAGTTGGTAAAATTTACGATTGTCTTGTAAAAAGGCCTCACTAGGGGTTGTAAATAGTCATTTTCAACTCGTGAAAGGGAAGGAAAATTTTTTTGAATTTTTTTTTTCCTTTCACCATGTACATTTGCATATCTTCCTCCTCTTTCCATTGATGTGTTTTTTTCGTAAATTGGCCGACCTTAAAGTTTACCCGGCCTGAGGAGCTGTACATCAATATATTTACCCATCCTGTAAGGGTTAAATCATATTTTCTTTCTTTTACAGGCTAACATTGGTGATAGTTGATTACAGCAGTAGATAGTTGGATATCTCTTTGTGTTGACTATCCTAACCTTGGAATTGTACCTGTGACTTGTAGCATGCTGTGATATTGGTCCCCGAGTATGTGTACTGTTCCCCTGCTGGAAATCATATTCATTTGCCACTGCTATCCTGGAGTTTCGTCACTGGACAAAGCCTTTGCCGCTGTCCTGTGATTATTAACTCTATTCCTGCTGGTAAATATACCTCATCCTGTAGAAGAAGTCTTGCAGAATTTGGAGAAGTCGAGGAGGAAGAGAGCTTGTCAAATGTTGCCATCTTTCTCTTCGGAATCATCATATTTTTCATCAGCCTCCACCCCTTCGACTTCTAAGGCTCCCTACTGAAGAAAAAGAAGGTAGTCTCCCCCCCCCCCCCCCACCCCCCCCCCCAACCCCCCCCCCCCCCCCCCCCCCCAAGAAGTCTCGTCACAGGACCTGCATCCTTTCCCTGGGGAGGAAGCAGTTGGCTGTCTCTTTGGCTCACCTGTTTCTTCTGGAGGGGGAACTGGGACGCTATCCCCAAGATTTAGTGTCTCAGGGAGCCCCAGGAGTTCGAAACCCTTGTTCGTTCTTCTGTCTCTGGTTCCTAGGCTGCTGCTCATGGAACTAGGGCTGTGTCGGGTACTCGTGTATGAAGCTCTCCGAGTGTACAACCTCCAAGGAGCTGGTACACTCACAGTCAGTGATGGGTAGTCTTCTCTCCGTCATGACAGTGGCGCAGGGTGAGAGAAGGGATCAAACTGCATTGGTGGCTCAGACCCACCTGTGTAAGCCAGGAATGGCTATTCTTCAGGTGCCATGGTCGATGTCACTGTTCTTTGGGATAAGATATCTGAAGGAGATAGGAGGTGGTTCTCTGTGTAGTCCTCTTTATGAGGTTTGATCACTGAGAAGATAGATGAGTAGCAAGACGTGGCAAGTTGTAGGAAATGAATGCTTCGTTTAACAGAATGAGAACACTGCAAGCTCAGAGAAGAAAAGTTAGCCAAGAAACAGTCCAATCCTCCTCCCCTCTTTTTTTCCCCCTTTCCCCCTCACTTCCTGGTTTATACCGAGGTGTAGAAGGAATAAGAGCTCTATGGAAAGTATTCCCCGAGATCAAATCCGAGAGATTGTTTTGGTTCAGGCTTAGGATCTTACTGAACATATGTCAATCTGTTCAGGATGGATAACACTGAGAAGTTTGAATACCTCTCCAGTGCTACTGTTATAGGAACAACCAGTTCAGCTTGAACTAGTCATCTCAGTGACCTGTTATCACTGTAGAAGCCTCCCTTTGGGACAACATCACCTCGCTCTTTTCATTAGAGAATGAAGGTGGTCTGCTTCCATTCCTTATTATAGTCTTTTGAATGAAGAAGAATTAGGCTGGAACGTGATTTACAGTAACCTATGAATATACTCATATGTTCTCCTTGCAACATGCATCTGTTATCACTTGTACCGTCCAAGTAATAATAGGCTCATATCTGTAAGTTAACTCTTCTAGTATGTGACTGAGACAAATAGTACCTTCTCTTAATTACCCTGAAACTCAGGACAGCCTTTCAGGCCTCCCAAGAGTTTCTGGTTTTGATTTTTAGATAACTAGTTGTAGTATTTGCCAACAACACCACAACATTTACATTATCATCGAACAATAGTGTTTCTTCTCCTCCCATTTTGGTTAAAATGCAGATGTTCAAGTGTATCTTTTTCTGCACTCAATAGTTCTAAGCTGAACGTATTCCATACCAGTACAAGGAGTCGAGCGAGTGGCAGAGTACTGCCTCCTCTCAGAGATTCTGTTCGCCTTAGTATTATTTCTCCTCTATCAAGGATTAACTAGATTCAAATCTCTCTGCCTGGCCATCACAGACTTAGGTGTTTGGTTAGCTCGGAATTCTCGCATATGGTCCATGTCTTGTGCTCCATGTTTGCAGTTGCGAGAATTTTCAGGGAGATATATCTCATTAGACTCATTATTATCTTTCTGTTTACCCCACAGTATAACAGAAGTCTGTAGTCTTCTGTTCCATTGCACCTGCCCCATCAGCTGCTGCGATGATTCAGAATGATTTTCTTCAGACAATTTGAGTTTTGTCTTCTAATATGCATTTTGTAATTCGTAAGATGTTCAATTATTCTTTGTTCCCCCTGAATTGTAAATGAATAATGGAAGACTTCGCCTGTTCCCTGCCCGACTAGCTCTGTTTCCAGAGTAGATAGGAAAGTTCCTTCCTGATTCAACTCACAAGAAGCGGTTCTTCAAGCAGTACAATCCCTGTGTTTTCATTACTGAAAGACATTCCACCTTCATTGCAAGCAAAGACCAACTCGCCGAGCAATGAAATAGCGAATTAACTTTTTCAGTCCCCTGTAAAACACCAGGGATTAATGCTGTCTTCACTGGTTGGTGTCATCGACAGGACTTTTTCTATGACCAGAATTGTTAGAGCTCACTTCTCTCCAATTCAACTGTGAAGACGTTGGTCCACTTTCACCTTAGTCATTCACTAAGTAGTATTGTTTCTCTTTAGTTGAGATTCATCTACTGATGAGAAACTTCTCTGTCTTGCCATCATAGGGACCTCGGTCTTTAGAAGGCATTTGTCTCATCTAATATGCACATACCTCGCGAGAATCATCATCTCGGCTCTCAACATTGTTGGCAAAGAAGGTAGACGATTTGCAAGATTCGTTCTCAACATCACCCTTCAAAAGGCGGGTGTCATGTCATGACTCCATCTCGGATGTGCAATCATTCTGCATCTGTTGACGAGTCCGAATCCTTCATGATCTCCTGTGCTTTGGACTTTGTGTTGCTTGATCCAGGTCAGTCATTACTGTCCTTTTGTGTGTGTTGATGTACCAACGGAGGATCGACACTCTTCATTGAGTTTTGATACCTTTATCCACCACTGACTTCTAACGTAGAAGTGTCTAACAACACGTGTTCCTCCGAGTCCTCTGAGATTGTGAGAAACTCCTCTGCAGTTGGATACATCCAGTGCACACTTTCTCAGAGAGCGAGCAGTGCCAGTGGCTTGGTACTTTTCATCACTGATGAATATGTTGGACCGGGAGATTGATGCGGTCTCATTATGACTGCATTTATATCTTTTTTCTTCCTTCGGGTCTGCTGCGGAAATCTTGTGGCCGAGAAAATCCACCTTCTCGGGGCCGAAGTGGACTTATCGAAACAGACGACAAGTCTGTTCTCCTGGAGGCACTTGAGGATGGCCCAGATGTGGTTCAGGTGCTTCTCTGGCGATCTGGAAAATATGAGAATGTTGTCTACATAGCAGATCAGAAGGGTAAGTCGCCAAGAATGCTGGTCCATGAGGCATTGAAAGGTGGCTCGGGCGTTTCTCAGGCCGAAGTGGAGAAAGCAAACATGAAGGACTCGAAGGGGCTGATGATTGCTGTCTTTGGGATGTCATCTGGGATGGACGGGAACCTGAAAGTAGGACTTTAGTAAATCAATCTTGGAGAAGACCTTAGCCCTGTGGAGGGGTCCAGTGAGGTCCATGCATTTTTGGCAGGGGGCTAACTATTGAGCGTGATGACAAGGTTCAGGCACCGGTAGTCACCGCAGGGCCTCCATGTACCGTCTGCCTTCTTCACCATGTGGAGGGTGGATGCCCACGGGCTCGCAGTATTTTTACAGATGCCCATCTTCTCCATCTCCTTGAACGCGGTCTTGCTCCCTGGAGGAGCTTTGGCAGGAGGCAGTGGAACTTGGCGTATGTCGGGGGCCCCTTGGTCTCTATTTAGTGGTAGACACCGTGCTTGGGCGGCCCCTGCCACCTGGTGAAGCTCAGGTCAGAAGATGTCGGGGAATTCTTGTAGAAGCGAGGCGTACCTGTGGTGGGGAAGAATGGAGCAGATGGTGGGCAAGGAAGTCCTCCCGAGGAGAGGGGTTCATACATCAGTGAGGACGAAAGGCCAGGTGTAGGTCCAGCCCAGGAACGCAATGGTCTGGGTCCTGGTGCAGTAGGTACAGATGGGGGTTCCGTTGGCAGCTATGAGGGTGGTCAGGTCATTGGGGGCATGGCTGCGGTCCTCAGCAGACTGAGGGAATACCGACTGCATGGCGCCATTGTTTACCAGCATCCTGAGGCCGGAGATGCTGTCCTCAACGTAGAAACCTCTGGGTTGGGACTTCGTTACAGTCACTGCCATGAGGGCTTGTCTTGGGCGCTGCCTCTGCCTTTTTTTGAAGGTCGGAAAGAGCAAGGGCACTCGCACTTCCTCACCCTGCTGCCAAACTGACGGTGGAAGTGGCACCAACCAATGTCCGGGGGGCCTCATTGGTCTTTTCTAGTGATGCACTGTGCCGATCGCCGCTTCTTGAGGTTCCTCCTGCTGCAGGCTGTTAGCTGATGGTAGGGTGGAGAGTTTTGCGGCCTGGGTGGTGGTGAAGAGAGCAAAAGCTCATTCCACCAGGCTCTCCAGTCTCCATGTCCCAGTCCTCCGTGTTGGGGGTCTGGCTGCGGACCTCGGGCATGAGCTGGCAGAGGAAAAGTTGTCCTGGAGCTTGTGCCAGGCTAGTCTCGGATCCGCGGTGGTCATAGGATTGACCACTAGGTCGAAGATGTGGGCAGCCCTCTGAGGAACCGGGACGGTGAAAGCCTGAATGAGCTGCATCTTCAGGCCTTCATAGGGCAGCTCCCCTGGCTGGCTGCGCATTCATGAGGTGAGGCATTGAAAAACGTCCTCCGGGAAGGCTCCAGCGATGAGGTCTGCCTTGGCACCGTCCTTGGTGATACCGTGGATCCGGAACTAGATCTCAGCCCGGTATAGCCAGGTTGCGATGTCCTGTCTGGAGAAAGGCGACAGTTTGATGGAGGGCTCCGCCGACGTGGTCATTTGGGGCATGGGCACGGGTGTCAGGGAGGTCCGTAGCAAGAGTATTGATCATCCAGCGGGCCGAGGTGTTGAGGCTCCGGAGGGCACAGGCCAGGAGAAGTCACGTGATTGAGCCAAGTCCTCCGTTGTTTGATCAGCTCACCTTTACGGTCAACAGGGGTCGTGATTGGCTGGCAAACCGTAAGATCAAATGCCAAAACACTTCTGTGAGGAAGTGCCATTTCGAGTCCGCTAATGCTTTGAGGAGTACCAGAGAACCTAGACCAAGACCATATGGGTCTGTTAAAGGTTCTCTGAAGGTGAGTGGTGGTAATTAGTCCCTTAATGGCGAAAGCCAAAACCGCTTGAGTCACCTACTCTGGAAGGTCACCAGTTGTAAGGACTGAGTCGGACAAGGAGGGAGATCGAACTAACTTTCGCAGAGAGGCTGTACATAAGGTGGTGTGCGGACTGAAACGTAATGTCTGTCACACATGCACAGACAAACATGAACAAAAGGGCAGAGCCCCCCGCTGTGAATGTGTTTCTTCACCCAAAAATACACCTGTAGTTTGACATAGAGTAAACGGATTCATGTGATATATACTTTGATGAAAAGGGCGTGAATCACTCTACAATTTAGTGTCTGGAGGAGAAGGAACATATATATGGGAAAAAGATATTTACAAAGGTAGGGCACGAACATTCAGCCCAAATTTCGTCCTTACAAGGGCAAGGATTTATCTACAACCTTTCCACTTAATCTCGCCCTTTAATGTAAGGACATGGCAGTATATTTATTTAACATTTACACTTGCATTTTGGAGAATTACTGGGAAGAAACTTTGGAGGTTTGCCCTTTGTTGTTTCTCTCCCAGTATTTCCCCCTCCCCTCCTTCCTCGCCCTTTTGCTAGCTTATTGGATAAAGAAGGGGCGGAGGTGTGATGTTGATGTTTGAGGGATCTTGATCTTGGTTTGGAGGGCGGTGCCTTTCGGTGCAAAAGGAGTAAACTCCATTTAAATTTTTTTTCTGCAGGCTAACAGTGAGTGATAGTAGATTACAGCAGTGGATAGTAGGATATCTCTTTTGTGTTGGCTATCCTAACCCTCGGAATTGTACCTGTGACTTGTTAGCACGCCGTGACATTGGCCCTCGAGTGTGTGCACCATTCCCTGCCGAAAAAATTATATTGATTTGCTTCTGTTATCCTGGAGTTTCTTCACTGGACAGTGTCTACGCAGCTGCCCTGTGGTTGTTAACTCTACTTATGGGATGACTATACCTCATCCTTTAGAAGAGGTCCTGTGGAAGCTGGCAAAGAAGAATTCGAGGAAGAAGAGGTCTCGAAGAGTGTTGTCGCCTTCGTCGTCTTATGCCTCCTCTCCACCCTCTTCGAAGGCTTCCTGGCCTAAGAAAACGAAGGTAGCTTCTCTGCCTCCTAAGAAGTCTCACCACAAGACTCCTTATGGACTGCATTCTTCTCCTGGAGAGGAAGCAGTTGGCTCCCTTGTTGGTTGACTTGCTCTATCAGGAGTGGGACTGTGACACTGTCCCCAGGGACTAGTGTCTTGGGAGCCTCAGGAGTTCGAACCAGGGTTCATTCTTCTGTCTCTGGTACCAAGAGTGATGCTCATGGAACCGGGGCTGTGATAGAGACTCATTCGCAAGTTTCTTTGAATGTATAACCCCCCCCCAAAGGGTGTTTGTACATCCACAGTCATGATGAGGAGTACAGACAGTTACAGTGGCGCAGGGCAGGATAAGGAACCAAGCCGCGGCTTGGACCCACCTGCGAAAGCCAAGACTGGCTTTCATCAGGGTTGATGTTGCTGTCCCTCGGGACAAGGCATCTGGAGAAGCTAGTAGGAGGTCCCCTTTACAGCCCTCTTAGCATGAGGTTTCTGTCTTGAAGAGGGCTGGGATGTGTCATGAGGATGTTGCATGTTCTTGCCAGTCTGGTAGCTGCTAGCAAGGGGGCTGCTACAGCTCAGTGAGAACCTCTGCATTCTCCTCAGGAAAGTGTCTCGCCAAAGTGACTAAGCTCTCCTAGACCCAAGTCTGTCACGACCACCACGTTGGTGACAGTGCGTGGCTCATTCCTTTTGACAGTGCTTCTGTGAGGAGGAATAGAGCATCCGATCATCTTCTA
>NC_087201.1:104297708-104340208 GCF_015104395.2 Macrobrachium nipponense
CATGGTTGGTTCATTTTAAATCATAAGTTAGTTGTGACTCAGTGAACTGAAAGCCTTTCTCCAACGTCAATCTCGAGTACTGGTGAAAAAACAAGCACAATCTTTTTTATTAATAAATCAGTTTCATTATTATTAATGTTCCAGCATTCTTTTGAAAATCAATTAAAAGACCGTTGTTGTGAAAAAAATGTCCACAGAATAAAACTGCTGCTTGTAAAAAAATAGAATAAAAGAGAAGTGAAGCTACGTAGGTAACAAATAAATAAAGATGACTAGCAAAAGACATAAGAATGCAAACAGATAAGCAAATCAACAAAATGTGGATGATGATACTCCGCAAATCGGCAGCACGCATTAGTTCTTCAGGGAGACGAGCTTTATAAATAAAAGCGATAACAGGTTCCTTTGGTTGCAACGTATCTTAGGGAAGAAGGGCTGCCAGGATGTCTTCGTACAATTACCTAAATCCTAATGAAGTTCGCTAAGAAAAAGGAGACCTAAAACTTCGACAACTTTGCCCGAAGGATAATAAAGATCACGCACGGCTACTGACACAAAGAATGAACAATATCCCATTGACTGTGGTATAGTGCAATAACGAGGAATCATGAGTCTTTCATTCCATCGTCTGTACATACAGCGAAGAAACGTTACTTGATAATCATAGTGAAAATGGCCGATGCAGAAAAATGTCAAGACGTACAAGAATAAAAATATAATGTCATCATTGCTACTGAAAATAGAACGTCAATGTAAAACGAAAGAAAATGTAGTCATCTGAATCATGAGAGTGAAGCACTTTGTTAATTTTAGTTAAACCTAATCATACTCACCCGATGTAACGCTGGCTGTCGTAATTGCACAAGAAAGCGTTCATCGGTGTGCCCACCAAGCAACCATCCACCCAAAATAAAGTATGAAGTGAGGGCCTGGCTATCAAACCGAGGAGGAGAAGCCAATGACTATTAATAGGCATAGCCAAGGAGGTGACCAGGTTCCTGGAAGATATTCCTATGACTTGGAATCTGTTTCTCGTTAGTTGTTGTGTCCTGTCGGAAGGGAGAAAACGAAACTCAGATGATTGAATCTTAACTGAAAAGTTGATAGACAAAAAACGATGATTCTTAATTTAGTCAAAAACCAAAAGTATTGAGTCTGTCTTAGCTTAATAAGGCAAACAGAAAAAAAAATGAGAGACTTGACAAATGGGCCACAAGAAAAAGTTCAGTGTCATATCCCGCTGAAATGCCTTCATCCCTCAATGTCATCTTCAAGAAACTTTTGCTATAACTCTAAGCGGAAGAAATGATCGGAATTATCTGTTAAGATTACTTAGAAATTACACATATAAATAAATACTTAAAGTGGTGACGTTTCTCTTTGAAAGAACATATGCTTCATCATTGTGTGAATTATAAAAGGAAGAGAAACGTGGAGGATAAAAAAAGCCACATACACAGAAACAAAAAAACATATATGGATAGATAGACAGATAGATACCGAGGGAAAGAGACATAAAACTATGGTTAGGAAACAAAGAGTATAATTGTAGAACTCTCAAGACCGACGTCACATAACAGAAAGTGACATAATCTTTGAAAGGTAACGGAAAAAGCCAAGTACATCTGCTTATAGACGAAATGACAGATATACTCTCACACGCATCGTAGGTGTGCGCGTTCTGGGAGAGAAAAAGCGAGACGTGGGCCGAGTGAGTAAGTGTGTACGTGCGTGGGGAGCCAAAGGCAAGTGCCAAGGGAAGAGAAGTGCCATGCAGTGTATTGTTGGAGCCCGGACTTTCAACAGCTTTATATACCCAGGTGAAAGGCAGTGATAAACTTTGTCGGTGCTTGAGGAAAGGAAACCTGTACTATTTTATTTTCAAATTTGCTTACTGGATATCATAAAAAAGGTTCATTGTGCCAAAAATATTTTTCTTTTATTTTGAGGTATGTGTGTCTTTTATCTTCAGTGTGCCGGTTCCTTGAGTCAATGAGTTTGTCATTTGGCTAAACGAGAGAATTGGTTCAGGGGACGCAAGATTGTTCAAACTATAGACATTATCAGTCATTAATGGCATAATTTGCATATATTTCTGTGTGTTAAGTTAGTTTAAGCTAAAAGAAACGTTAAAGAAATATTTATTTTGACTATTTCGAAATTTTCCGTGTCCTGTCATTTATTTTTGTAAAGTTCTTACATGGTTACCTACAACTCGCTCATTTTTAATTTTCCATCCATTTCCTAAAAAAGCCTTTTTAAAACCAATTATGTTCTCCATTAATACTAGAGTGGCTCTTATTGAAATACTTTTGGTCTAGCAAACAATTGAAACTTGGCTTTGTAACGCTCAATATCAGCTCTCATTCTTGTGGAAATGTGCAAGTGTAGCCAATATATAAGCATAAATACATACATATATACACACACACACACATATAGCTTGTAAGGTATTAATATCAGTGCTGTAAAATCCTTAAAAATATTAACACACAATTTTACTGTTTTTCGCAATCTGCTTTCTATGACTACTAACAAGAACAAGAGAAAATATGTCAGTGACTCCGAAACTACAGAGTGTAGAGCATTATAATTCTGAATTTTTCACAGAACTCAAATACGGTGTCGACCTGAGGTGTAGCACGAATCTACGCCAGTCTGTGAGCCTCTAATTTTAAGTCCGAAACCCGGTTGCTATCTTGGCAGACGCTGTATGGTGTACTCAGTTCCCCTTCCAACATCCCTCTCCCACCCCCTTCTACACACACACACGCACACACACACGCTTACATACCCTTCAAATTCTAAGCCTAAACTAAGTTTTCCCTACTTGAATTACAGTTATTTTGCCCTAAATGGTTTGATTGCGTTATTATCATCTGTGGGTATGAATTAGTTAAATGTTAATGAAATACATGCAGTTCTGCCCAACACTAGAAATCCTTTATTCCATATGCACTAAAACGGCTGTGCTGTATTCTCGGTGGTATTGACAGGGATACTTAGGAGTTTTGAAAAAAGAACGGAACGGAATATAGATTTTAGGCCAAAGACCAAGCACTGTGACCTAAGAGGTCATTTAGCTCTGGAAGAGAAATTGAGAGTACGTCGGTTTGAAAGGTGTAACTGGAGGAAAACCTCGCAGTCGCACTATGAAACAATTGTTAAGAGGGTGGGGACAGTAAAACAGAGAATACGAGTGGAGGTACAGTAAAAGGAATAAAAGGAGTTGCAGCTAGGGGCCTAAGGGACGCCGCAAAGTATCTCAATGCTTACAGTGACCCCGTGAGGTGCACTGACGACACTAACTCCCTACGGCCTACAGGGTTAAGTCGCACCACTTGCAAATGTTAGGTTTTCTTATATATATATATATATTATATATTATATATATATATATATATATATATATATATATGTGTAAGAGTATAACAAATAACAATAATATATATATATAATATATATATCTATATATATATATATATATACTATATATATATATATATATATATATAGATGTAGTTTCCCATTAGTTAGCAAACTTTGCCTTTCCAGACAATATTCCATGCATTTCAAAGGTTATGGCTTTAGAATGCAACGGTTGTTGAAAGTTTTCAATATCACACAGAATTCAGCCTTTATCATCTGAGGCTCATGCTACATATACAGTTTCACGAAATTTCTATCTTCGTTCAGATCAGTTCCCGTTATTCTTTTCAGAATAGCGCAGGAATAAACATCGGTGGGCGGCGGCATAAAGAGTTTTCCGTCCGATTTTGTGGGTTCTCAGAAAACATGGGAAATTGGATTTTACACCTGTTTCACAATCCATCCCACTTGAAGATGCAGCAAGTCCTTGGAGCGGCATATGACTGGCAATTCCTTGGGAATTAAACAATCTTTCTTGTCATTAACTTTACAGGATTTTGGCAAACGAGTTTTCATGATTTTTTAAAGCCTGTCACTGTCAATGATTTGGATGAAATAATAATCAGGGAACCATGACTACCTGCCTGTCAAATTTCATGAGGAGCTAATGAAAGGTAAAATTTTGACAATAATGATAATAAACTAAAGGACATAAACACTGAACTTCAGAATAATGAAAAATGGACTTTAATAACAAGTTAACGACGGTAGCACAATAGGACGTGGTTATGTTTTCCGTTTGGCTGTTTGTGTCGGGACTTAGCTGAATTATGCGAAAAGAAAAAATCTTGGATTTTACAGAAACTTGAACAAAGGTGAAAGGCCTCGTGACTAGATATAAACGATCCGATTTTGGATAGATCCGGATTTTGACAGGGGACCCCGTCGGGAGTTGGGGGCGTTGGGCGGAGGACCGGTGCTATGTTGGATTGATTATTCGGACTTGGCTGAGGTTTGCTGTAGAATGATCTGTTACTTTCTAACAAACATTTTAGGATCTCTCATCCAAATGCTGGCTAGTCATAGCGAAAGTGAAATGGCGTTTGAAAGGGACATACCGTTACTTTATTTCATCGTAAAATTTCATTTATATTCATTTCAGATCTATCTTATTAGCCCTCTCTTCATTTATAGTCATTCAATTCTGTGGGTTTGTTCCAGAGGCGTTCGTTCATTCCCTATGGATGCGAACACATTTTGAATAATCACCATGATAATTAGTGTTTTAACACGTTAATATTTTCGCTTCCAGCAAAAACTTTGTTTGATCTTTGAAAGAATAGGTCTTAAGTTTAAAAGCGAATAGTTAGGATATGAATTTTTGAGTTCTGTATAATTTTGCTAAATCTTCCTATATGAGCTTTCCCACAGCATCTCAAATTTTTGTTCATTGACAACCAGTTTTTTATACTCTTGTCAAGATTAGAGAACCACTATTTTTCAAGACAATGTTATACCACTTTGATTTATATATAATTATATACATACATATATACACATATAATATACATATATATATATATTATTAATTATATCTATATAGATATATAGATATCCTAATAATATATATAAAAAATTGGCCTCATGCATTAAACATTCTGTCTCTCTTACACAGTACTCGCTGGGCATCATGACAGCTTTCCCCCTCCCCCCCTCATTTTTAGCTGTAACGTTCACCGAGAAAATAAAAGTAAAACAATTAATTGAACTTCATGATCCTAATCACATTGCCACTCCATGTTATTGACCCACGATTATTTTTATTTCTCTCTCTCTCTCTCTCATGATGGAGAGTAAATAACATGGAGTGGCATCTCCCTGCCGAGCGTGTCATCTCGAGACTTAATATTGAAATACCCTGTCCAGCTACACAGTACAACTGTGTAGCGTAGTGGAAAAGCACTGAGGCAATATTACATTCTTTCAACAGTCATTTTGTTTAGCATGTTTGGCTATCTCGGTATTCCAGGCGTACTGTTTAGCGAGTTTTGAAACGTTTGGCAAAATGGGATTTTTTTTCCCGCCATGCTGCTCAACATCTTGTAAAGAAACCGACGACAGACGAGGCTAACAGAGTCATTTCTTTCTATTTTATGTCTGGAATGATACGTAAAGATAAAAATTTTATAAGGACTACCATACGAAAGCAATTTTGACTTATCTGGAATAAAATCATTCTCAAAAACGGACAAAAAAATAAAAATACTTGACGAATCAATGGTCATAGGCTCACTATTTGTTTTGTCAAGATTCTTTTACATCTTGCCATTAGTTAAGGGTATTTTTTCCTTGGCACAAGAATTCGATTAATTGGATCACCTGAAGATTAGCGACCCCTAAAGCTTGCCGCACACTGAGCCCGAACGGACGCGCCCGAACAGAACCGAAACGTCCGATAGAAATCGAAAGCATGCATTCTTACCTGACTGCGCACACTGGGCCAGAACAGAACGGAACCGACGCGCTAAAACAGAACGGAACCGACGCAGTATTCTTTGAAAGATATTTTTTCTGAAGCGTCGGTGGCGTCTGACAGGGAGCAGTGTAAAGCCACTTCATGTTGTTGTAACAATAAATATTGTTGGGAAAAAATACAAAACATTGTGCCTACAGAAAGTTATTTTGGTTTGTGTTTGTTAACTATAATAATTTTTTTCACAAAAGGAATTATTGTGAACATTCATTAAGTGTGTAACAATAAATATTGTTGAAAGCATGCAAAACAGTGTGCCTACGGAAAGTTATTTTGGTTTATTTTTGTTAACTGTAATAATTGTTTTCACAAAAGGAATTATCGTAAACAATTAATAAAGTGTATAACATTAAATATTATGACCTACTACCACACTGGCTGCTGCCTGCGTCGGTTCCGTTCTGTGGCTTCTGGCTCAGTGTTCGCACTGTACACGCGTCGTTTCTGTTCTGTTCTGAGGCTTCGGTGGCTTCGGCGGCTGTTCCGTTCCGGCTCAGTGTGCGGCGAGCTTAATACCTCTCCTGAAGAAAATCGACCCCAATATTTTCCTCCTAAAGAAAAACGACCCCAATATTTTCCACCTGAAGATAAACGACCCCTGCTTGTTTGTGTTTCCAATCTTCAGGTGACCCACTTTAGCTCATAATATTATAGAAAAAAGGAGAAAAAAAATATAGATATATATTCATTAAAAACTACTTTGATGGATGTGTTAGGTAGTGCCCTCGGCCCGCCCCCCCACTAGGCCTAAGTAGGGGGTATGGGGCCCTAGGTTAGGTCAGGTGTTGTGTTAGGTTCGGTAGTGCCCTGAAAATCACTTCCCACTGGGGTCCCCCATAATTGTAGTAGTAGGTATATGCTTACATTTAGTGTGTAAGAGTAAGTCATACTTTCTTTTTTATTTACCTTGTTAATTCCTCACCTTAAGAAAGGCGACCCCAATATTTTCCACCTGAAGAAAAGCGACCCCAGCATGTGTTGGGGTCGCTTTTCTTCAGGTGATCCGATGAATTTTACCCTAGAGAGATTATTTTCACACATTCCCTAGGCTACAAAAGTTCAAGAGCTTTCTATCGCCAATCTACGAGATACGTCGTTTGATGAAAACATAAATTTAACCAAGACTTAGGTATTACACTTGAGAAACAACCACCTCACTTTGAATCAATAGAAGTTTTCTACAGGTTGTTTTCGTCGCCCATAAGTACTCTTACTAATTTTAATATATATCTCAGAATTTCTCAAGCTGCCGTTAGATACCTAATACTGAAAATTTCATGCCATTGACAGCATCCTACAAGCCCACTGCTTGCATAGAATTCATATATGGTTGTCAAAATACAACGAGTAGCCTTATGCATCTCTGTAACATGTATTAAGACGAGACCTGTTGATACAACCATGCCTTAAGGCCTATTGACCTACCTATTACTTAACATTTTTAATAAACAAAAATGTTACTTGACATTATAATATATAGTATAGCTTGTATAAGATTAATGTAGGCAGTTCTCATTTCAAAACGGAAATCACTACTCCACTTCCGTGAAATTACACTAAGCAGGCAATATAAGAAAAGACAGCGCAACTTGCAGTCGGAATGGACACTTATCTAGCCTAGGCTATGGTCCAAAGCCTAAGCTACCATTAACTGTGACAGGCATTTCCGAGGGATTGCGATCCAACCAAACCTACCTTTATCTAACCTTAAACGGGGCACATTGCCTTATCTGGTCGAGGGGCTCCTGCCTTAGGACACTTCTCCCCAAGGACACAGGAAGTTGAAGTACCCCTACACGCATAGCCTACTACCCTATTTCTGACTAACACAAAATAATGAGTAATATTTAAAATGCTTTGCTTACCTGTGAAATGTTATTACATTTTCTCGCAGAATTCTTGCTCCCTTTTCTGCCATAGTAAGCTGCACAACATACCATTAGGAAGATAATGAATGATAAAATAGACACTAAGGAATTATTCAACTTAAGCGGTTCACGGGCATTGAAGATGTTCTGTTCTGCTGTTCTGTCTGTGGCTGTAGACACAGCACCGCCCTTGTGGCGATAAACCAAACTACCTATACTCTGTTTTTTTCCATCTGTCCATCCGCCTGTTGTGTTTTCGCATGGTAACACTGCGTCCCGGGCTTTAAATAATTACGCTATGTGTAAGTTTTAGGTAATTAAAAGGATATCTGGGTGTACATTTGCAACTGAAAAGTGTTTTAATAATTTACTGTATGCTAATTACACCGTTAATATTTGAAATAGGATATTATTATCATTGTTGAATGTAACTATCTAAAGCCCGGGACGCAGTGTTACCATACGCAAACACCACAGGCGGATGGACAGATGGAAAAAAACAGAGTATAGCACTAGTATATAGATAACACTTCCATGATTCAAACCCACAGTTACCTGAGAATTGTTTATTTTTACATGCTTTTAGTTCCATCGACTACACTCGAAAATATACAGCAGGGTAGAAAAACAGAATGTGGTAAAATACATGAAGTTTTTCCATTTATTTGAAGCACAGTTTATCCTTGGGCATTTAAAGAATAGTTCTTAGCAACATCTCTGTAGAAATGTTACAAATAGTTTTGTATAAACACACACAATATATATATATAATATATAATATATATATATATATATATATATATAATATATATATATATATATATATATATGATTAGGACGCTCGCTTGAAGTCGCTTCTCATCAAGAGGTCACAAATCGTTTCACGTGTGAGCCGAACGATTCAGGTCAAAGAGAGGACTGTACTTAATGATGGAATCATAACAGTAAAAAAATCAGATTTGGCTTATTTGTTTCTTTAAAAGATGTGTTTCTAAAACAATTTCCGCATTCCCTGAAGCTTGAGCCGTTGCCCTTGGCAATACTCGTGCCCAAGTTGTTCGTCTCTTTCAGTCTTTCTAATTTTGGCCAATGCATTTCTTTGAATGTCTAAATGTTTGTCCTTGACAGGAGAATATTGAAAAATATCTTCTTTCTCCCACACCAGGAAGCACTGGGGCTCCCACATTTTAACCTTTGATAAACTGTTTATCCTCCGCGGTTGAGATAATAGAATTTCTATACTCTTGATCTTTTGGCAGATTGTTTTTCTTTACTCTGAGAAATGCTAATCAGTTATTGAACGTTTATTATTTCAAACACATCTGTTGAATACCATTAAACCTGTAAATCAGTGAGGCTGAATTCATGTACTAGACCCTCTGAGACAAAAAAAAAAAAAAAAAAAAACAGGACATCAGAAAGATATTCGTGCGTGCTTGCATGTGGTTAATTGAAGGTAACACACCGAGCCTTTGGACCGGAAGGTTCATCCCGAAGTTCTGGTAATGAAACAGCATTTTTCTCGCAACAGATTATGTAGAATAAAATATAGTTGAATAAGACCACAGAAATTCACTGATAATCTGGTTGAATACACGCGAAAAAATTGTAATTTTAAATCTCAGAACAAATCAATGTATAATGTGAATATATAATGACAATCTACGTAAAAGGAAGAGTAGCTACGTCAGTGGAAAGCAGCCGTACCACGTCCCCCCCTCGAAAAAAAAAAAAAAACACACACACACACACACAGTTGAACTAAATAGATAACGCAGCAGTAACAACGCATATGTCGGCATTTACGTTTCAGCAGGCTACTGTGTCTTTAGGAAAGTGAGTTAAAAGTGTGTTGGTATTTCCTCTTACACAAATTAGGCAATCTTGAAATGGACGGGCAGTGAATTCCTCCGCAAGTTCCCTTTGAACACTGCTTGGCTTCTTAATTAAGAAGCTCCTGTCAGGCCAGTTCATTAAAGGATCAGAGAATTTCTCTGCGTTTCGTCCCAAATATGTCTTCTTGGTATGACATCTGTTCATTTTATGTCTGTTTCGATTTTTGTTTTCAACATTTGACAATAATCGTTTAATTTAATATATATAATTTTTCAGAAAATATCAAAAATTCTGTAATAGAGTTTTGATTCTAGCAGTATTGTGATAAAATATATTTCGAAAATGTATTCTTCACACTTGACAATACTTATTTATAAATTCACTTTTGAATCATCATCATCTCTCCTTCCGAGTACTTCTTAAGTGAAAAAAAGCACACAGAAATGAGCTAGATTTCAATAAAACTGAAGTTTCTCGAACTGAACGCACCGAGATTTTAAATATAGCTCCGTGTTACAGGCTTATTTTGCAACTTATAAACCTAGCTTAGGGTCGTGAACCATTAGTTTAAATTGGACTCACGACACCTCTGGCTGCTTAATGTCTTTCGTTAATTTTGGCGTTACACACTGTAAACAAATTCAGTTTTAAATTCCATCCATTATTCCATTTTCTTTTGAAAGTCTCACGTCCTGTTTACATAAAAGAGCAAAATCATTACCGTGCAATATGCGCTGTGATGATTTTTACAATTGTTATTCTGAAAAGGTTTTAAATCATGCTTTCGAAGCAACGTATGATTGTGTGCTTCCATCAGTTTTAGTAACAATTTGCGTTGTTAATTGCGTGCCGCTGAAATTGAAAATAAAAAATCATCTGACGTTAATTTTGCCGCCAGATAGGCTGATACGCAGATAGTCGGATACACAAACACCCAATATATATATATATATATATATATATATATATATTATATATATATATATTATACGTATATATGTATATATATATATATATAGTATATATATATATATATACGTACTACGTATTTGGGTGTGTGTGCGTACCCGCGTATCAGCTATGCGTAGTATGTATGTGTGTGTGTGTGTGTAATGAACAAGTAAACAAAAGGGCTATAAATGATACTTGTTAAAAACGAGAAAATATAGTCAAATTAGGATTTTTTCGCCTCAAATCTAACTAGAATAAGTGAGAGCATAAGCAGTGCATTTATTTTGACCTGCACTACACGGGCATTACTTGAAGTAGCCACACAGAGGATTTGATGGTTGGTGCAAAATTAATTTAAAATAAAAAATTGTACAACAATGGATAAAAATACATGGTTGGTCTTATCACTGGGATGAATACTACACATGCATGATACAGGATTTGAAAAGCACACTGAAAGACGGTGACAAAACAGATAGAGAGAGGCGAGTAAAAAGCAGTGTATGTAAAAGTGTGTGTGTGTATACAAATAACATACACACACACACACATATATATATAAATATATATATATATATATATATATATATATATGTATGTGTGTGTGTGCGTGCGCGCGCTCGCTTGCGTGCAAGAGAGAGAGAGAGAGAGAGAGCAGCCAGTTAACGAAGTTGGCGGCATCTCACGAATGCCGCAAACGGCCCCCTTTATTTCATACGTCCAAGTAAATGGCAGTAAGTGGAACAAAGGAATGAGTAGCCACATGCCTGGCGTTGGAGTAAGACATGACTAACAGAAATACACCATCCTGTGAACATATAAGTATTTGCCACATAACGTATTGTATAAAAACTGACGTATCGACAGGAAGCAGAAGTCTAATGTGAAATGAATTATAATATGACAATAAAACTAAAAGTAGATATTTTCCGCGTTGGGTGTATTTACGATTCTCATCCTTGTCAGGAACACCGACAATCGTCAGTTTGAGGTACAACGAAGTTGACACCACGAGACTTAAAAAGATTCCCAAATGGTTGTGCCGTACAGAGGATCATGCCTTTTATTGGTTTTGTGGTTGGGAACCAAAGTCGATCACTTTCATGAAGATAATTTCTAAGGAAATTTCTATCCATACAAAACGAACTTTAGTATGGCGACATCACACTGGCAAATGATAAATATTGTGTACTAAAAATCTGTGCCCACAGTCTCTCTACGCGTGACTAATTTTCGTCATTGTAGTCTTCCTCTGACCTTTCTCTTCAAGTAGCGAACTATAGTTTGTATCCACCTGCAATGGACCCTCTCTTGGTTTCTCCTTCATGAATAACTCGAGCATCGATTATGCTTTCGATGGTCCACTTTATCACAAATATGTAGTACGCAGTGGCCTTTGTACCAAACACTTGCAATGGAGTTTTTCCAATACTGATAAGTCAGTTCAAATGATTCTTTTTTGACATAATGAGCGGAGGAGCTTTCAAGGTAAACAAAAGTTATTCAACAAATCAGTTAAGGTTTTCCTGAAGTGACTAGAAATGCGGTGTTTTTTAATATTTTCACTATACAGGGAGAGAGTATTTAAGATATATATTGAATATTATCATACACACACACACACACACACACACACACACACATATATATATATATATATATATATATATATATATATATATATATATATATATGTGTGTGTGTGTGTGTGTGTGTGTATGTATATACGGGCATACATATGCGTGCGTGTGTTTTGTGATTGGAAAATTAAAGATGCTGTGACTAAAGAATGGAAAGTTGTAAAAAGAAAAAAAAATCAGGAAGACATTGAATCAGCCACGAAAATCGTACCTCTCTCCGCGAGGCGGAAGACTGACCCGCAAAGCTGGCACAGATATAAGCCGGACTCTTATCCACAAAACACTTTTGTTGACGCTCTGAGAAGGGAAGTTCGCCCCTCTCGCCTTGGTAGTCCATAAATACATGGACGGGCGTGTGCATGTGTGTTGCGTGTGCGCGCCTCTGAAGAGTGCCTGTGTGAGTGATCTCTTGTGTAGGCGTTCCTTGGGCAGCACACCGAAAAAAAAGTGGTTATGGGCAGTTTATTTACGTCAGAGATTTTGGCACCTCGCTCTTAGAGGGCGAGTTACGGCGACGTCAGTTCGTGGCAGATTAACAAAATGTGTTTAGGGGACTCGAGAGTTAATGCCTTAACATTCTACTAAATCAATCGTTGGGGTGTAACTGAAATGAGTCTCTTTCCAAAAGGTTTCTTAACAAGCTTGGTGTAAGCGATTACCTCGTTATTTAAATCCGCCCTCTTCAAATATTTATGTACTGTAGGGGTGCTAATACAATTATATTTTGATATATTAAGTTCATTCATTTTCCCCTTGATAAGTAGTCTCTCTTGATGAGGAGTAACACAGGAGAAAAGCAATGCAACAGTCAATGTTAAGTTTTTTAACTTCATCACTCCTCTCTCCAGTTTCTCACTGTTATCACCAATAATTACTGTTACTTGAAATTTCGTCTTCATGCTCATTTTATGACCCTTTTCCAAATCCACTCTTGTTCCTACATCTACTGTTACTTTCAACAACATCTCTCATCATCCCATGATTAGGTCGAAGGGTTTTTTTAAACACGTTGGAGAAGTGGTAACATTACTCCATTAGATGAAAGTGAAATTGGTATTTCTGGCCCTATTGCTTACTGCCTAAATCTCTGTGTGCATTTACCTTGACAGAACTTGTGAATCCAGTGTTGAACTGATAATGACTGTCTCTGGTTTGTTTGCTTCAAGAAGTTTACAATGATCTCATTTATTTTTTCACAGATGCCTGGAGAAAGTCATTCCGATGTGCCAGCAGCCGTGCCTCTGCAGATTGCAGTGCAATCTGCTTCTCTCTCGTGCGTTAATGGCCATTCCACAGGTGAATCAGAGCAACCGAAGGCCTTGAATTGCCTTGAATGCAAGAAACCAGCCACCATTGTATGTGGTGGGTGCTGGCAAGCTGGGTTCTGTGCTAGAGATCACCAGCTGGAAGGATGGGTAAAACATAAGCCTAAATGTCGTCCATGGCGTGTTGCCAGTTCAGATGATCTAGGGCGTTTCATGGTTGCTACCAGAGATATCACCCCTGGGGAATTACTGATTCAGGATCCTCCTCTACTCTTGGGACCCAAGATGATTACAGAACCAGTGTGCCTGGGGTGCTATCGCCCTGTGGATGGCAGTTACCAGTGCAAAGGCTGTGGTTTTCCAATGTGTGATTCTCAATGTGAAAAATCAGAGGACCATAAAGCCGAGTGTAATTCAGTAATAGAATCAGGTGCTGCTGTAAAAGTTTCTGTGTTTGGAGAAATTAACAGCATGTATGAATGCATCACCCCATTAAGAATCATGCGCCTCCGAGATGAGAACCCAATGGTATGGAACAAGTTGTTAGCGCTTGAGAGCCATTCTGACAAGCGTGATGGAACTGCTGTTGCAGCGATCACGCAGCAAACAGTTGTAGATATCATTCACAACCGCTTGAGAATGGAGGACTTTGATGCTGCACTTATTCAAAAAATCTTGGGCATTATAGACACAAATGCATTTGAGATTCGATTGCCTGATTCTAGCATTTTAGGTGTATTTTCCCAGGCCTCTTTGCTGGAGCATGATTGTATTGCGAACACTCACCGTACTTTTGATGCAGATCTCAATCTGGTGGTGAGAGCAGCAATCCCCATCAAGAGAGGGGATCACCTTACATCATGTTACACAGATCCGCTAACAACAACCTCAGCAAGACTGGAACATCTCCGTTCATCCAAATACTTCACCTGCCATTGTGTTCGTTGTGTTGACCCCACAGAGCTAAGAACTTTTACATCAGCACTAAAATGTTCGGACTGCGCGAAAAAGCGAGCAGAACAAATGAAGAAGAACCAGTCAGGACCACCAGGCAGGGGCCGTGGTAGAGGTCGTGGTGGTCCTATGAGGGGAATGGGACCCGGAAGAAGCCAGGGAGGACCAGCAGAGGAGCCTGAAATTGAGCCCTACATTGTTCCACAAGACCCTCTTTCTCCATCCTCCATCTGGAAATGTCTCTCATGTGGAGATACTACCACAGACGACTACCCAGACAGAATCACCAGTGTGGTGGGGGAAGAGGCGGAGGAGCTTGAAGCAGCACCCACAGTGGATACATGTGAAGCATTCCTGGACAAATGGAGAGATACTTTCCACTCAGATCACGCTATTCTGCTCAATGTAAGTTTTGCTCGTAGCTCACAATTTCCGTACTGGTCCTAATAGCTTCAGTCAATACAACTTTATGAAAAGCGTGAAATGTGGTAGAACTGCTTTGCAATAATTTTACTTATGTCTTGACCAACTGAAGAAGTATGCTATAATAACTATACTTATCTATCGATTTTTTTACATGTCCATTCAACTTTTTGGTGAAAGTTAAATTAAGTAGCAATGACTGTCATGTTTGCTAAGATTCACTATCATTCAAAGCAATCACTATTTAGGTATATTCTTAGTCTAAAGGCATTAAAATCATAAATAAAAAAAATTGAAGTTCATAATTATTTAGCAATAATAAAACGAACTTTAGATTTTTATATTCATAACACTACCGTACATTTCTCTTTTGGTATATTTGCTCTCTTAGTGTGAGAAATTAAGCTTCATGTTCTTAATTCGCTTTTAAACTCATAATATTTATTTTGTCTATTGTTAAAAAGAAGAATAGAACTTACTAGAAAGAGTATCTTAACGTGTGAAAGTCATTAAAAGAATTTAAGCCTCAAAACTTATATATGACAATGCGGATGTAATCAACAGAGCAAGTTTTACTTTTCCACAGATTAAATATGTATTGCTGAACTTGTACGGTTCAGAGGAAGGATATGAACTAGAGAGTCTCACTCCCATCCAGCTGGCCAGAAAGGAGGAACTTTGTCAACAGGTGTTGAATGTTGCAGATCTTTTAATACCAGGTATGGGAAAATGGTGCTCTCTCTCTCTCTCTCTCTCTCTCTCTCTCTCTCTCTCTCTCTCTCTCTCTCTCTCTCTCTCTCTCTCTCTCTCCATAAGGAACGAATATTAATTAGATATGAACAGAAAATTTAAGCACATTAAACTAATTGGGCAAATGATGTGGGGGCCATAAAACATCAGAATATGTTACAAATTCATTGTATATATACACGTATATAAAGATATGTTTAAGGAAAGTTGACTGAATGTCTGCCCTTAAATGTGACAGAATTCAACTGTGTTGGTCTAAGGAATGAGAAAAGGTTGCGCTAGTATATGTATGTAGTCCAGGAAGGAGTGGTTTTGCTACTAGGTGATTTAAAAGTAAAGCTCAATGACAGAAGAAAGGATGGTGGACTTGGTAGGTACGTCGTTCCTGGAGTCAACAAGAATGAAGAGGCCTTTGAGGATATGTATTTGAAAAGGGCCTTGAGTGTTTGAAATGCATGGTTTCCGAAGATTTTACACGTGTGTACGAGAGAGAGAAAATGGCAGGAAAATAGGTTGTTAGAATTCGTGTTTGTACAAAGTAGATGGAAGTGGTAGTCTGTAGATACTATGGCTAAAAGAATCATGGCTCGAATATTTCCTGGTTATTATGTAGCAGCCAAAAATGGAATTTGGTACAAATTTTATTTGCAGACAAAGGAAGAACAGAAATAAAGGGATGAATGAAGTATGGGACAAGGGTAGACATTAAAGTGGAAGAAGTATGTGAAAAGCACCCAAATTCAAGGATAGACCAACATTATAAGCAGATACTGCATAGTCTCATTTTTAGTTGTATAAACTTCTGACAACTTTTCATTCTTCATCACCTCAACTGCATTCCTTACAGCTTCAAAAGTCATTCCCATAAGCATTCTCAAATTTACACTAACTCCTTCCACTCTTGCATCAACTCCGTGTGCCTCCCTTCCATCCTCCTCTTCTGTACCTGGACATGGTCTTTTCTTCTATTAATGGAAATTCATTTCAAAACTCCATTTTCTCCTACAATACGCCTCTCATTTCCTTATGACATTCTTTAATGTCTTTGCTCTCTGTTCCTACTTTTTGAAATGATTTGGCATAATAGAGGAAAATAACATGTACAGGTACACAAGAGGCGGATGTAAGGGAGACAGGTGATTAATGCAGGATTGGAAGGGGTGAGTGTAAATTTGAGAATGCTTGTGGAAGTTAATTTTGAAGTTGTGAGGAATGCAGTTAAGATACTGAAGAATGCAAAATTTGCTAGAAATGTCTGCAACTAAAAACGAGGTGCTGCAGTATTGTGGTAAGAGCGTGAATAAGTAGCTGACCAGAGTGTGGAAGGAGATTGGGAAGGATGAGGGAAAAGTTCCGAAAGAAAAGTGAGAGTACAGACGATAGGGGTGACTGTAAGAAATCTAGGAGCATATATTTTCTTAGTTTGCTGGGTAAAATATATTGTAGGTTCCAATTGAGAAAGTAAGTCAAAGGACAAAATATTTAAAAAGGGAAGAGGAATATGGGTTTAGAGAATAAGTAGGGTAGACGTCTGAATCAGTCAACTTTCCTTATACATACCTAAAATGGGCGCAAACTATGTGCTACAAATGAAAAAGGCTGCATGTGGTGTGAACCATCAACAGTTTCTGATGTGAGAGAAACATGTATTCAAATTTGCCGATGGGGTAAAAAATAGTTCCTAAATAAGGGAGAGTTATGTCTCCCTGGTTTTTTTTATATTTATAATGATGTAATGATGTGAAAAGCCAAAGAATAAGACATTAGATGTAGATTCAAAGCTGTAGATCAAGAATATGTTCACGAATAGCTTTTGAAATGGCTGATGTGTGCAGATAATACGGCATTAATTGGGGATAGTGAAGTAAGGTTTTAGAAATTAGTGAAAAACTTTGAGTGTTTATATATACTGTATATATATACTATATATATATATATATATATATATATATATATATATATATATATACTATATATAGAGTCTCCAGTCGGCGAAGATAACAATACTTCAGGGGGTACAATAATACATTCAAATATATATATATATATATATATATATATATATATTATATATATACATTAATTACATTATACCTATCTATATTTATATATATATAGATATATATATATATATATATATAATTTAATTATTTATTAATAATATATATGTGTGTGTGTGTGTGTGTGTGTGTGTTGTGTGTGTACCTTTGTAAAAATGTAAAAGAAAAGGGTATATTAAATTGTTTCTTATCATTCTTCTTTTATTGATTGATTGATTAATTAATTTGTTTAATGATTTCCCTCAGGAATATCTCGGTTGCGTGGGTCAGTTCTTTACGAATTATATCAGTCCAAGTTCTACAAGGCAGGCGCTCTCTTTAAAGTTGGGGCAATCTCCAACGACCAGGCGAAGAAATTAGCCAGTGTAAGTACCGATGTTGATGTGTGTAAGTAAGTATAGAGACTATTCTGCATAGCTTTAAATGCTGCCGTGTAGTATAGCAGTAAATGATATGACATGACTACGCTTCATATTCTTTACTTACTATCATGATCATTTTCCCCCCTAAGGGTTTCAACGTTTTTTTATCATGGTCCCTAAGGGGGGATCTTAATCCTTGCGGTCTGTGCCACTATTTTAAAAATCAATGAACGATATGCATAAAATCAAACCTCACTAAACCATCACCACTTGAGGTCAGTGGGGTGTTCACTCCCAATCTATCCCGTCGACTTTCAATGTGGTGCCAGATAGCACTAGATGAATCTGCGATCCTCTTGACAAATGGCCTCATGAGTCGTAGAAAGCAGGTCGTGTAAATAAGACCCCCTGGCCCGGATTCTTGTGACGATTTGTACTTACTATACGATTCCTGCATCCTTTGTTGTAACTAAAGTATTTGTGTTTCGTTCCTAAAAAAAAAAAAAAAAAAAAAAAAGTTCTTTTTTTATTTTACATAAGTATTTTCTAAATTCCGTCAAGGTTATACCGTTTAAATGTAAAATATACTACTACAATCTCTGTATCTCCCTTTTCATACGATTTCATTAGTGCATCTCAGACAGTGATTTAAAGTTAATCATTATTCTATTAATAATTTGTTCAAATACTAATTCTGTTTGTTCCCTCTGCAAACGCCCTCTGGCAAACTTATTAATAGCAGGAGCGTAAGGGATAATACCATCACGTGCCGAACAACCTGACAAATAATGAAGCGGATTTAACCAGATCACTTTTCCTCTAATTATATCCATACTTTCTTATTCATTGTTGTTCCGTATCATATGAGAAGTTCCAGTTTACGGCTCAATATAAAGCTTTCACTGGTAAATTTCACTGCGTACGATGGTCGGAAGTTTATGCTTTTGATGGTGTGTTACGACGCAGGACAATTTCGCCTCAGAAACAGAGGAAAATGGAGTTTTCTCTAGTGCAAAGTTTTGGCAGAAATCTCAAGCTTCATTGCGTGACGTCATCGGGCGTGGGTGTGAACTTCCTGATTGGAAATATCCCAGAAAACAGGAAAACCACTGACGGAAACTGGAGTAAAGTAAGCACCCACGGTGCTAATGGAGAAACATCGCTCATAATAAAAATGGAGGAGAAAGTACTCATCTTGTTGATGGGGACACACTACAAATTTTTCTCTATTAATGAAATACTTGTAATTTTGCTAATGAAGAAATTCAACTTCCATTACTGATGGAGAACTGCCATCCCATTTACATTTTGAAAAATTTAACTGCGGTTTTTTTTTTGTATTGGAGACACGATCTTATATCTGCATGTAAGACATAATGTGATATTACCACTTCATTTATTAATAGGCAAATATCTTGGGGCCATTTGTGTGCGGAGAAATCTTACGTCATTTGTTAAACATTAAATGTCCTATTTGCAAGAAGAGAAATTTCTCTTTTTTCAAATTAAGGAACCTTTCTACGGCAATTGGAGAGATGTCATCTCATTGTGAGTGGAGAAATTTCACTTCATTACTTCATTTACTGATCTAGAAGTGTCGTCCTGTTGTCAAGAGGAGAAACTGAAGTGGAGAAAATATCTCCCCATTAATGATTGGGGAAAATCACCTTCATTTGCCAAAGGAGAGATGTTGTTTTGATTGATGGTAGGAAATATCACTTCATTGGCTAAAGGGGAAATGCAAGTGGAGAAATAGCTCTCGGTTTCACAAAGAAAAATCAGTATCTCTTTTTGTTACTTGCGAATAATGGCTCCATTTGATGATAGAGATAGATTGTCCTATTTACTAATGGGGAACCCCACTTGGCTTTTTTATGGAAAATTACCTCTAGTCTGACTGGTTACTAGTCATCACATCTTAATAATGGAGAATCATCAGTCTTTTTGCAACCAGATGCACATTGTTCCGGTTGTTTATGAAGAGCCATTTGCAAGCAAGACGAATAAATATTTGCTAACAGAAACAAAATTACGGTTGCCTGTAGAGGAATATCACTGGATTGGTAATAAACTAACGTTACCTCACTTTGCTGGACTGTAAAATAGACTTTTTGCGAAGAACTCCCTTTTCTTTGTCTCATGTAAAATCTACTAGAGTGCGCAATGCGTTACTATTATTACTGTATTAGCGACTGCACCGACTACTATATAGCTACGACGGCCCAATGCTCATTTAAAAATAAAAGCAGTACGCCTCCAAGAACTGAATTGATCTTCTATATTGATATTTTTAAACGCCAGTGATAAGAAATCTAAATTGAAGCATCCGGCAGGTAAAAAAAAAGAAAAAAAATATTATTGGGTCCTGAAGCGGTGCATTTGCCTGTTATGTAACGGCGGGTATCTTTGGCAGCTTTATCGCCAACACCTGTTAAAGATAGATGCTATCGAGTCACATCACCTCACTTGTGCGCCAGAGCGAGACAGGGCAAGGTTTGGCAAGCGTCAGATCAGAGCAGTGGCTTGCTGGTGCCAATTGTCGTGTCATTAACCAATAGAAATAGATTTGCACGAAAATCTGAAAAAGAGCAAAAGCAAATCAAGTGATTTCACTGAAGGGGAATAATGATGAATTTCCAACTGAAAAAAGAAGAATTAGATGCCAAGAATTGCGAAATGGTTATGGAATATTTTTTTATTTGAACATAGATAGAGTTCTGTCCTGAGCTGAAGCATTAAGAGAGAGGAATGGAAAAGGTTACAAATGCAATAAAGGATGGGATAAAGGGAGAGATAATAAAAGAACGAGGGAGTAGAATGCAAAAAACTAGCTTCTGTGGCATTGTTTCCTTTGAGCCAGATCCCACTCTCCTCTCATCTTGGATTTTTCACTTTCCTCTGGATTTCCCTTCTCCTACACCTTGTTATTCCCTATGAATAAGTTTCATCTGCTGAAATAATAATAATAATAACAAACCAATGCACAGAGAGTAAATGAGAGACTAAAGAACTGGCCAGCGATGAAACATGGCAATGGCTACGGAGGAGAGAAATCAAGAAGGAAACAGTTGGAATGCTAACAGCGGCACAAATCAGGCAGGCCCTAAGAATCAGATATGTTCAAAGAACAATAGATGGAAATTACATCGCACCCATATGCAGGAAGTGCAAAGTTAAAAACGAGACCATAAACTACTTGCACAGAACCAGTACAAAAAGAGCCATGGTTCAGTAGGAAAAGCCATCCACTGGAGCTTGTGCAAGAAACACCAGCTAGCTTGCAGTAATAAGTGTTACGAACACCAACCCGAGGGAGTGATAGAAAACGATCAGGCAAAGATCCTCTGGGGCTATGGTATGATACGAGCCAATAGACCAGACTGACGTTGATTGACAAAATCAAGAAGAAAGCATCACTCATTGATGTCGCAGTGCCATGGGACACCAGAGTAGATGAGAAAAAAAGAGAAAAAATTGATAAGTATCAAGACATGAAAATAAAAATAAGAATGATATGAGATATCAAAGGAACACTGGGATTCCTGTAAAGGAACCTGGAAAATCTAGAAGCCGTAGTAGCTCCAGGACTCATGCAGAAGAGTGTGCTACTATAAACCGCGCACATAGTGAGAAAGGTGTTGGACTCCTAAGGAGGCAGGATGCAATCTGTAACCCCACACTATAAAAACCACCCAGTCGAATAGGAGGACTGTGACAGAATAATAATAATAAGAGTCTTTTGATAAGACAAGTAATTCAAGGTATAAAATAAGACATTTAATTTGGCGGCTTAAGAACTGGCTGGAGTCAGGAGCCTCTGCTATCCGTTCTTTTCTACGCACTGGAATTCAAATCTTGTTTTCATATCTTGAGCGCTGTCACTGACTTTACCAAAGCTTGTCTGCCACTCATCGGAAGATTTGCTAATTACTCACACTAATATTATTCCTAATTCTGATCAAGAGATGTTTGGTTTAGATCCCTCTACAAAACGTTTTCTTCCTAAAAGTGACGAAATGGAATCTCCAATTATATATATATATCTATATTATATATCTTTTTTATATATATATAATATATAGTATATATAGATAATATGTGTGTGTTCTGTGTGTCTGTGTGTATATGGTATGGATATATATATATATATTATATATATATATATATTCTTAATAGATTTAGTTTCCAAGAATTTTTCTCATACCATTTCAAAAAAAATTTGACAAATCATAAGAAGTAAAATTTTCAATTATCAAAATTGCCTCAGTGGTAATACATAGGTTATTATTATTATTATTATTATTATTATTATTATTATTATTATTATTATTATTATTATTATTATTATTGATTCTTTTTTTTTATCAGGAAGCGATGACAGCCCTGAAGGAATGCGCTAGGGTTCTGAGCTACGAGCCCGAGGTCCAGCCAGAGGGTCAGCTCGGCCTCGAGGCCAAGGACGAGATCGGCCAGCTGGAGGAATGGACTGAGAACGAAGGATGGAAGCTCTGAGAGTTCTCCAGGACGAATGGGATACTACAGCAGGATACATTTACAGAAGAACCGAGAGCTATTTCGGTGATTTAAGTTAATGAAGACGGCTCCTTTTGAGTCGTTACCATTCATAGGTTTTTTGTCTTATTTTCTTTTTTTTAAATAGATTTAGAGAAGGATACCCACAAGGGTCTGTACTGTCGCTTCTGAACGTTGTGTACTGACAGTAAGCTTGTATGGTTATGTAGGGTATATTATAAATAGTGTAACACTTTTCGACATGGATCTTCTCTCTCTCTCTCTCTCTCTCTCTCTCTCTCTCTCTCTTATTTGATTTCATATCATCTATGTGAAAAGCACTCACAGTACTGTTACTGTTGATTAGTACCGTTAATGCTCATCTGTTTTATACTTACGAGTTTTCCTCACGAATAACTTTTCTTGAGAAGTAGCCATTGACAGACACATTCTTCTAGTCTTGTCTTTTCTTAGCGCTTCGATATTCATCCCATTTAATGGAAACTAAGTTTAGCCTCTTATTCTGTCTATAGTCAGGGTCCAAACTCTTCGCCTATTTATAATTTGAATAAAATTATGGTGAGTTTTAAAACGAATATGTAATTTTTCCTTTCTGCTATTTTTCTTTGGGCATAGATGCCACGAAGTGATAGATTCTCTTCTACCTTCGTTATTTACTTATTCAAATTTATAACGCTGTTGCATAAGTACCTGCTTTTGCCTTCAGTCATTGTCTGTGTCTCTCTATATCTTTCCCTCTTTCATTTGCAGCCGTCCCTCCTCAGTCATTGCTCAGCTTCAACGGTATTTATGCTAGTGTGCAACAACTAATTTCATTTTCGTTGATTTTTGCTTTTCGTCGTTTCATCCTATATTTATACTCTGTTGTAGGTATTACATTCTTACGTAGTTTTGTTCTTTTTATATATATAATATCATACTACATTATGAAAAGAAGTCCGCTCAAATTTTCACTTCTTTATTTATTTATTTATTTATTTTTTGGTACCTAAGTTTTTAAAGTTCTCTTTTGCTAACTATAATTGCGACGTACATACAGAACATTAAGTCTTGTTGATTCTGAAATTGCTAATAAGAATACATACCTATAAAGAATTTCTTTTATGTAAATTCAAAATTATTTTTCTTTTTGGTGCTATGAAAGGAAATCATAACGTATCTTGTATAAGCCAATGTAAAAGCGCCGTTTAGTAATTGAAATATGCATAGATAAAGGACCTTACATAGGTTGCTATACTGGCAAAGGTATCATTTTGTAAAGTATGGCTGCAAACCACAATCATAGGTCTATTTTGTGGTCGTAATCGACAACCTAAGCAGTTATGTGCCCTTTTATGACTGCTAACCAAGAACACAGGAGTTGTAAGCCATTTTTTAACTGTTGTGACGCTTTCTTCGGCTGCACAAAGCCATCTTAGAAAATCCCATAGTTTTGTGGTTGCTATCTGTAGTAGTGGCTGTTAGGCGCCATTTCCTGGAGAGGCGTTCAATGCCATAACAAAGTCACGAACCGCAACGTAAAAGTTTTGCTCCATTTTGTGTACTATGATTTGAAACTAAACACAGTTTGTGTTATTTTGTGACTTCAATCTATCTATAACAATAAGAAGGATGCATTCTTCGATAGTCTGGACTCTGTATGGGTACAAAGAGTGGTTAAGTAGATTTGTGTTATATTATTTTCTGGAACATGGCACCTATGGGACATTTTGATTCCGCCAACAGCAATTACAGACGCTGCGCACCTTTTTATGTTTGTAACTTTTGCTATATCCATTGCTATATATATATATATATATATATATATATATGTCTATATAATTCTGATAATACAGATTAATATCCCATATGTAGGAACTTATAGATGGGAGTGATATATGGTGTAACAATGTCATTTATTACGATTATAGCTAATTTTTTTGTTTCGCATTCAACTTAAATATGTACTGCCGCGAATGAATGTATTGTAGACAATATGAAATGTATGATCAGTAAAGACTGATCTCAATAAATGTTTGATACTCTGTTGTTATTCAATTAATTTCACTACCAAAGACATTTGAATATATATATATATATATATATATATATATATATATTATATATATATAGTATATATATAGTATGTATCTATATATATATTATACATACATATATATATGACCTGATTTTCGATCATACAAGGGTTCTACCAGTACAATGAAACGCGTAAGATAAAATTAACACGTGTATTTTCCTTAATAGTTACACAGGGCCCTGTTGCTAATATTACGCTACTAATTATATGATTATTATATAGTCGGAAGGTACTCTAAAGGCGGCCATACAATACGCGACTGGCTTGGGGTTTGTCCTGCCGGGATTAGCGCGCGCTCCAGTCCGCTTGGGTATTGCCCATACACGCAGAGGATTTGCTCTACGCATATTTTGAGAGGGCAGAGCTAATATGCAGTGGCCGTGTTCCTTTCAGTCCTGTAGTGTCCTGATATGGTGAGTGTTTTTAAATCATGGCACCAAGTAAAAGGAAGATAAGTGCAATAATGATAATAGCAACTCCTGCAAGGACGAATACGAGCATGAAATATGCAAGAAAAATTGTAAAGTATGGGTGAAACCATGGCTAATAAGAGAGGTTTTACCATATGACTTGAAGGAAAATAACCCGGAAGATTATAGAAATGATTTAAGAATGATTGATGATGGTTGGGGTGTTCCTAATTTTTATTGCTGCTTCAGGTACAGTAATCGGGTAATGGAATCCATTCATTTAGTTTAGGAGGACCTCTGAATATACAATATGCTTTTCAGCTTTTTCATTTTATTTAACCAACGCAAAGTTTTACCTGCATTTCAGAATGTTTCTCTCTCTCTCTCTCTCTCTCTCTCTCTCTCTCTCTCTCTCTCTCTCTCTCTCTCTCAAGGTGATATGGAATGCATCATTCTTAAACATACTTTACTTCGTATAACAGGAATCTAAATTGACTCTGGAGATGAACGAATTTGAATATCGATGAAAGGTGTGATATCGATCACTATGGACAGATTTCCTCTCAAATGTTTTACTAGTGAAATTCACAGTCGTTTAAGAATGTTAATGTCTTTATCGCCACGTTTATCCTTTAAAATGTTTTACAAATTAATTGTGAAACTCATTTATATTAGTCAAAAGATACCATGAAAGGCTGGCAGTTTTGGCTTTCACAAAAGCTGTTTGCATCTTTATCTATTTGTTTTTACATAATTCCAGTAATTGCTCATAAGCTGCTTGTCTTTTTACTGGGTTGGAATAATCCGAACTTAGTATTTCCAAAAGCACGGTAGTGCTCTGTACAGGTCCAAAAAAATCAGAATGAAATCGTGAGATAAATACTTGACTGACTGCGACATCCTTTCACAACAGTAGTACTGCCCCGACTCCCACGGGGAAATAAGGTATTGTACAGTTGGACACAGGTTTACCTGTTACACCGTCTTTAGAGACTTCGAAAAATTACATGGTAACAGTGTTTACTGAGGGAGATGGGGGGGAGAACTCCTCATCTGCTTGCAAGAGTTTCACCAATAAACTCTAGAGTTCGTTTGGTGGGCGGAGTTATTAGGTATGGTTGGAGAAAGACACACACACACGGAGTAAAAAAAAAAAAAAAAAAGAAAATCTGAGCAGTTTATATCGTTGTAATGAAGATTGTTGTCTCACTTGTAATATGTTTGTTTATTAAGGTTCCATTCAACTTTCGGCCAAGACGTTATCTTACCACCGTGTCTTTTATTGTATATTGGTCATATTCATTACACAATACTTAAAATGTATCAACATTTTAAAGTTATATTGGTATTGCCGAAAATTACGAACATCATAACAACAGGATATTTTAACCTTATCATGTAAGCCAAGTTTAAAGCATCGGTTGCAGTGCGTTTCCTACAAATTCTACAATAGGAAGCTATAAAGAGAAGTGCAGCAGCACTTGATTGAATATACCCAAAAACTCAGTGAATGTGTTGAGAGTCTCCGACACTTAGCTCCTCTCTCTCTCTCTCTCTCTCTCTCTCTTATACTAGCTAACTTATCTTTCTCTCTCTCTCAGCTATACCAGCTAACTTAGTGACATGATGCCATCTAGAAAAACCCCTTACCTCAGTACGCAGTTCTGATATGTCATTAGTGTATTCAGGAGAGGATCAGTGACCCAATAATGTCGAAGATTGCTCTTCCTGACAATACCCATAAGCATAATTTATTTTTTTTTATTTATTTATTTATATTTATTTATTTTTTTTAATTTTTATTTCTTTATTTATTTTTATTATTTATTTATTTATATAAATTAAATAAATAAAAATAAATAAATAAATAAAAATATCATACTCTGATACTGCAATGACATACCACTCTTGTTCCCTTGAGTGTTCGCTTCATATATTACCCCATTTCATAACATGAAATTAACGATTGGATCTCTCTACAGTCAGTTCCATTATAGAATCATTAAAAGCAGAATAAAAAAACTTTATTCCTGATATACTTTCATCAAAATCGAAGGTATGCGGCAAAAAATTATCACCACCAATCCTTTGCCACACAGGATTAGTTGGTTTGACATTTCTGACAACCTCCTAGGCCACCCTTACCTCTCACCCCCCCCCCCCCCCCCCCCGCGCTGTTCATACAATGGAAGACGAGCAGAGCAAACGGCCAGCAAGACCACTAATAAGGCACTAAGTAGACAGAAATAATATCGATACAATAAGCTATGAAGGCGCGCAAATTTAAAAACTTAAGAACGTCACATGATGTAAACAACATGTGTGGGACGACTTCTGCAACACGTCATTTGACGTGGTTGACCTTTTAAGGGTTAACTGTTGTTTTTCTAAAATTATGTATGCACTGATATATTATAGACTATATATTTCGTTGACCTCAGGTGATAGGTGAAGTCATTTGGGCTTTCCTTATAGTGGCTGACATAAAGAGAGTATCATCTACTGAATTGACAATTTCCTTTTAAAATATCCTACAGAGCGTATGACCCCTATACTCAGAAACGACAACGACGGCCAAAAAATATGCACATTTTTAACTCTTGTTCATATAACTTAGGTTTTAACCAAAGATACATTGAAAATATCAGTAGGATATAAAGCATTACTTTTCAAATAATGGAAATATTTTAATAGACTCCAAGAAGCTAATAAGCGAAAATGAGCGGCGATATATCATATCTGTATGGGCCACACCACAGTAAACAAAGTAGCCTATACAGGTAAGGCAATTTGCCAATACTGTTACCGACCTCACTGTATGAAAACAGTGCTCGGCGAGTCATTCAGTTCTATAATTCAATGCTGTTAACAAGAAACTGATTAGGAAGAAACATCAAAAACTTGTGGGGCCCGAGTAAGTAGGAAAGTTTACTGCAATACTCTCAATATTGTATGGAGGCATTATGCCATTTTTTTTTACAGATACTTCGAATATTATATCAAGAATATCATGGTTATAATAAAAACTTGTTGGGAATTATGTTTATTAAAACATATAATCAAATAACTAGTGCGAACAAAATGAGAACATTTTATGTCCTATTACAAAAAATATAACATTTATATTATACAATCTAATAACTTGACCATCCACCCTCTCTCTCAGTCACTTTCCTCAATCTGTCGGGCATCGAATGAACAAGGTTGAAAATTTGCAGCGGTCTCCGTCTACAAATTTCCCACTGAAAGTTGATATGAGCCATGAGTTGCTGTGTTGTTCTCTCATGTTCCATTTTCCATGTGTTCACCATCTGGGCCCACACGTGTTCAATTACATTCATCTGCTCCTTTTCTCGGCCATTCAAGAAGAAGCAGGTTATCCTGTCCGGCAAACCACTTTGAACAACGCGAGCAATGTGAATGGGACTCTGGTCGTGCATGAACAGGATGGGCCCTGGTGGGAAGGGAAAATTCCTTTCTCGTAATGAAGGCAAGAAGGAGGTTTGCAGCAGCTCAACATACCTAGCTGCTGTAAATCGCCCCTCGATACGGAACACATCACCCATACCATGCAGACACACCCAGCCCCATATGTTGCAGGTGACATGGCAGGATCGAACCACCTCAACGATGTTACGGGGTTCAATTCTGAATGAGAGAAAAAATGGGGGTATACGATATAAATCATATATATATACCTTTGGAGAATTTAAATTTTCAGTGATGAACAACACTGAAAGAATTATATTGTCTATTTATTTATTTAATTATATTTGAGGAAAAAGAGGAAATGATGCCACGGTCCCTTACCTAATATTTATCTCAGAAATAGCACTCTTATTTATGTTTACTCCTTTATATATTTTGACAGTCCACTTCCGTGGAACAAAATCTGAAGATTAATAATTAATATAAAGAAGAATGCAATTGATAATTGATGCAAGTAATGATTATGCTTATCATACCGAGTTCTATTTGTTTGCCAACAATGCAGCTTCCCGTGCGATGTGGACGAGAAGCACTTCTCGTCAGTAAAGATGACCCGGCCCCAAAAGTCCAAACCCTTATCAGCATGACGTTGGGCAAAATCAAGCCTTCCCGCCTTATGTCACTCCGTCAAGAGCTCCTTCGTCGCTGGAGTTCTGTGATGAATCTCAGCATAGTGGAGTCTGCGTCGTACTGTCATTGATGACACTTCTAATCCAAGGTCTTCACGAATGGCCTCGGCGTTGGTTAAGGGTTGCTCTCGAGCCGCCCTGATAATGGCGTCGTCCTCAGCTGGGGTGGTTTTCTGTGGACCCCCTGGCCTAGCTAAGAGAACATATTATCTTAAATGTTTAACAATTATAATTTGTATAATAAATCGCAATCAAATTTAGATTCTTCGAATTTTGTAATCGATGGATTGATCATAATTTAGTAAACATGGCCGTATATTTTTGGTTTCAAAAGCATATAAAATAGAACGTGATTACATATTTCCATAATATTCTCAATTTGGTTGGTGGTTATTAAAGCTGTAAATCATTCCTGAGCCATCACTGAAATGACATTTAATATATAAACTATCATAAGACGCACAATGACTGTGACGGGGTGGGCACAAATACAATGCGACTACCTAACTTTGTTCATGGTTGAGGTCGGCAAGGGCCAACCACCCACTGGTGTGGAATTATGGAGGTGCACCTGAAATATTACAGTGGTGTTGGAATGGCTGTGGATATCTGTGGTCTAACCAAAATTATAATAGCGAGACGAAATACATTTAAGAAAGAAACTTTCACATTAAATAAGCAACATTAAATAACCATGAACAATGTACCATATCCACCAATTATTCAGCATAAAAAACTAACGCAATTCGTTCAAGTTCCCACTCTCCTCCCAACTTCTTATCCACAACTGTACCGTGGTGGGGGACACACCAACATCACGTGCAATGGCTCGTATCGAGAAGCCATTGTCGCGTAAAGTGACAATTCGTCCTCGCAGCCCCAGATTTGTGTCCCTTCAATTCAGTGTGAGTGGTTATGAAGTCTGACCCATTTAAAAATCCTTCTGACGACCTCACCTCCGTTGGGATTCAGACTCTGTTTCGAGTTGAGTAAAACAATACCATGCTTCATATATCATTATATCGTTCCTTGATTGTAGGATTAGCCAATAGGGATCATAATCACCATGGTATGAAATAAAGATACTACTGTTAAATGTAATATGCTCACGTAATTATTGTTCCTGTTAATAATTACATTGAGAACTGAATACTCGGCGAGCACTGCTTCGTAAAATGAGCTCGGTAAAAGTGCTCGCGAATTCTCTAACCTATTTCTCTGTAACTTAGATTCGTATAAGTACGAGATTTTGCTATGGTGTACTACACCCAGTACCATAATTTATAAGAATATCATGAATCACAAATTATAAAGAATAGACACTTATCCTGTACGAAGAGGCAAAAGGCTCGATTAGCCAGAAATGGATATGAACATAACAGTATAAAAAAAACTTCTCCTACCCTCTCCCTCCACACTTCCTTCCACCACGTCCTCTCCTTCCCTCACCTCTCCTCCCCCTCCATTCTCTCCTCTCTCTCTCTCTTCTCTCTCTCTCTCTCTCTCTCTCTCTCTCCCTTTCATTCTATATGTATTTACAAGAGAGAGTGAGTTTAACCCAATCCTACTTCTTGTAAATGTTGTTGTATTCAGAAAATCTACAGTACTTAAACAATATCAGGATAAACACTAAAAACACGCAGGCATTAAAGATAAACAAGAAAATATTTCAAGTGGAGCTTTTCGTTAGCCATACACTCTATCCACGAGCATATCTACTCTGTCCACTCATCGGGGTTGCAACAGGCCCACCTTACCACTAGTCCCCCACCCATTTCAGTTGTAGCAAAGCCAGGCTGAGGACATTGGTACAGCAAAAGCAAGAAGCTTATCAGTTTGAATTACATTTTAGAATTCCAAAACCTGTAAGACGGCTTAACAACAAGAACTCAATCCCCGATACCACTCCCCCCGCCCCTCGAAAAAATATGTATGCATATATTAGCTTAGTCAAGATTAGAGGGTGTTAATGACATCAAAACTGCATACCTAGCGCAGTGGTATTTCTAGATGACATGTCACTTTAAATTAGCTAATATGAGAGAGAGAGAGAGAGAGAGAGATAGAGAGAGAGAGAGAGAGAGAGAGGTGAGAGAGAGAGAGAGAGAGAGAGAGAGGAGCTGAGGTGTCGGACACTTTCAACACTATCACTGAGTTTTTGAGTATGTTCAATGAAGTGCTGCTGCGCTTCTCTTTATAGCTTCCTATTATATTATTGGTAGGAAATGCACTGCAATCGATACTATAAACTTGGCTTACGTGAAAAGGTTAAACTATCCTGTTATGATGTTCGTGATTCTCTCCAATACCAATATAACTCTAAAATTTTGATCAATTTTAAGTATTGCTTAATGAATATGACCGCTATATAATAACAGACACGGTGGTAAGATAACCCCTTAGACGAAAGTTAAATGGAATATTAATAAACGAACTTATATCAAAAGTGAGACAGTAATCTTAGTTGCAGCGATATAACCTGCTCAGATTTCATTTTTTTTCTTTTACTCCGTGTGTGTGTGTGTGTGTGTGTGTTTCTCCAACCATACCTAATGACTCCTACCACTGAAAGAATTCCAGAGCTTATTGGTGGAACTCTTGCTAAGAGAGGAAGAGTCCTCCCCCCATCCCCCTCAGTAAACACTGTTACCATATAATTTTTCGAAGTCCTCAAGTAGTACCAGAAACCTGTGTCCAAATGTACTACATACATACACACACACACACACACACACATACACCACACGTCTGTACAGACGCACGCTCAAAGCAGCAGCAAAGAGACACACTACTACCAACGCGACTGCTCCTCAGACCAATAAAAATTCAATGAGGTGGTTGTTACCTGTCATCCCCTGCGGAAGACAGTTTCGTGACCGAGATGAACAGCATGTATGGCCTATTATCATACAAATGTCAATTAAAAGTCAATGTATGGTGGGTAACTCTGCATAGCAAAGTCTGCTGCTGCTGCTCCTGCTGCAATGGCTAATGAGTTTTCTTATATAATTACAACTCGCTTACCTTTTGAGAGGAGAAATTTTGCAATATCATCCACTGAATTGCAAATAGAGCTCTCTCTCTCTCTCTCTCTCTCTGGAAATTGAATAGTTTGCATGCCAGACTGCCTGATCTTCTATAGACGTGACCTCGCGGATATTCCAGTTGATATTCCAGCAGATATTCCAGTTCGACCAGATATCTTGGAAGTCTGGAAATTACACGGCTAAGATCTTCCTTCCTCTACCACATTTCTGAGAAAAGCTTTAGCCGCAAATGGGTTGGTATAATGATTCTTGTATTCAAAACTATCAACGACAATAAGCATTTTTCACGGAATAACTTTACTCAAGTGGAACGGACTGATTCTCGTCAGTCTTAGACCAGGACAGATTCCTTTTATACGTAAATGGAAATAACCTTTTCCAATAATGCCAGGTCCTGACCTAACCAGATCTTATCTACCTAACCAAACTTAGGGCGGCATACCCTGACCTGGCAACATCGTGGAATGAAAAAAGATACTTATTTACCTAACTAACTTAGAGGTGGTGCCTCTGACCTGGCAACAGTCGTGGAGGGAGAGATACTTATTTAACTAACCTAACTTAAGTTAGGTGGGCGTCCCCTGACCTGGCAACATCATGGAATGTAAAGATACTTATTTACCTAACCTAACTGGATCGGTGCCCCATGACCTGGCAACAATCGTGGAGGGAGAAGATAATTATTTACCTAACCTAACTTACAGTGGTGTCCCTTGACCTGGCAACAACCATGGAGGGAAAAGATACTTATTTTCAAGTCAGTGATGACATGCTCCTATAAAATATGCAGCCTAATTGTATGAAAGTGAAATCAATGATGGGAGTCATCTCACTCGCAGCTGTAACCATTTCCTCGTCCTCGGCCATGCGCTGGGACCTATTGGTGTACACAGCGCTGAAACGAAAACTGACAGTAAAAAAAGTTCGAAAGGTGTAACAGGAGGAAAACCTTGCAGTTAGGAGGAAGTGGAAAGGATGAGTAAAAGGAGGTACGATAAAAGGAATGGAAGGGGTTGCAGCTAGGTGGGCGAAGGGACACTGTTTAGATCTTTAAGTAATGCCCACAATGATAGCACTACCATCTGGAACCTTCACATTGTAATTGTTTATACACAGTAATCCGCTTATGAAATACACTAAAATCCTAAGACATCTTATTGACGATTCCTCTTTCTTAGCAATATTCTCCCTCTCTTTCATCTACTGAACCTCAGAACATACAAACGTGTTGCTGTCTCCTAATTGCGCAAACTGTGCGACTCTCTCTCTCTCTCTCTCTCTGTTTAATAAAAAGGATATCCTTCCTGAAGCCATTCTGTACTGCATATAAACTGCTCATGAAAATCTTCAACTTTATGTGATGCACGAAAAACAGACTCCTTACTAAGTTGATAAACACAAATATCCCCCGCTACTTATAGTGGGGCTCTCCACAGGCTCCCTTCCATAGCCTGGCAGGAAAGCCTGTGAGGATTTTTCCCTCCGTGGGCTAGATAGGATCAGGATCCTTTGGCCTCTAGCCTCTGTGGTGGGGCCATCCTCAGGCCCACTTCCCCAGCCTAGTAGGAAACCTGCCTTCCTCCGGAGAAGCAGCCTCTGAGGAGGATTTTTCCCTCCATAGGCTGGATAGGATAAGGATCCTTTGACCTTTAGCCTCTGTGGTGGGTCCATCCTCAGGCCCGCTTCCCCAGCCTGGCATGAAACCTGCCTTCCTCCGGGGAAGAAGCCTCTGAGGAAGGTTGTTCCCGCCATGCACTGGATAGGATCGGGATCCTTTGGCCTTTAGCCTCTGTGGTGGGTCCATCCTCAGGCCCGCTTCCCCAACCTGGCAGGAAACCTGCCTTCCTCCGGGGAGGCAGCCTCTGAGGAAGGTTGTTCCCTCCATGGGCTGGAGAGGATCGGATCCTTTGGCTTTAGCCTCTGTGGTGGGTCCATCCTCAGGCCCACTTCCCCAGCCTGGCAGGAAACCTGCCTTCCTCCGGGGAAGCAGCCTCTGAGGAGGATTGTTCTCTCCATGGGCTGGAGAGGATCGGGATCCTTTGGCCTTTAGCCTCTGTGGTGGGTCCATCCTCAGGCCCGCTTCCCCAGCCTGGCAGGAAACCTGCCTTCCTCCGGGGAAGCAGCCTCTGAGGAGGATTGTTTCTCTCCATGGGCTGGATAGGATCGGGATCCTTTGGCCTTTAGCCTCTGTGGTGGGTCTATCCTCAGGCCTGCTTCCCCAGCCTGGCAGGAAACCTGCCTTCCTCTGGGGAAGCAGCCTCTGAGGAGGATTGTTCTCTCCATGGGCTGGATAGGATCGGAATCCTTTGGCCTTTAGCCTCTGTGGTGCGTCCATCCTCAGGCTCGCTTCCCCAGCCTGGCAGGAAACCTGCCTTCCTCCGGGGAAGCAGCCTCTGAGGAGGATTGTTCCATCAATGGGCTGGAGAGGATCGGGATCCTTTGGCCTTTAGCCTCTGTGGTGCGTCCATCCTCAGGCCCGCTTCCCCAGCCTGGCAGGAAATCTGCCTTCCTCCGGGGAAGCAGCCTCTGAGGAGGATTGTTCCCTCCATGGGCTGGATTGGATCGGGATCCTTTGGCCTTTAGCCTCTGTGGTGCGTCCATCCTCAGGCTCGCTTCCCCAGCCTGGCAGGAAACCTGCCTTCCTCCGGGGAAGCAACCTCTGAGGAGGATTGTTCCCTCCATGGGCTGGATAGGATCGGGATCCTTTGGCCTTTAGCCTCTGTAGTGCGTCCATCCTCAGGCTCGCTTCCCCAGCTTGGCAGGAAACCTGCCTTCCTCCAGGGAAGCAGCCTCTGAGGAGGATTGTTCCCTCCATGGGCTGGATAGGATCGGGATCCTTTGGCCTTTAGCCTCTGTGGTGGGTCCATCCTCAGGCCCGCTTCCCCAGCCTGGCAGGAAACCTGCCTCCCTCCGGGGAAACAGCCTCTGAGGAGGATTGTTCCCTCCGTGGGCTGGATAGGATTGGGATCCTTTGGTCTTTAGCCTCTTTGGTGGGTCCATCCGCAGGCCCGCTTCCCCAGCCTGGCAGGAAACCTGCCTTCCTCCGGGGAAGCAGCCTCTGAGGAGGATTGTTCCCTCCGTGGGCTGGATAGGATTGGGATCCTTTGGTCTTTAGCCTCTTTGGTGGGTCCATCCGCAGGCCCGCTTCCCCAGCCTGGCAGGAAACCTGCCTTCCTCCGGGGAAGCAGCCTCTGAGGAGGATTGTTCCCTCCATGGGCTGGATAGGATCGGGATCCTTTGGCCTTTAGCCTCTTTGGTGGGTCCATCCTCAGGCCCGCTTCCCCAGCCTGGCAGGAAACCTGCCTTCCTCCAGGGAAGCAGCCTCTGAGGAGGAGGTTGTTTTCCTCCATGGGCGCATGGATCCTAGGTTGATCGGGATCCTTTGGCCCTAGGCTCCAGCCTCAGTGGTGGGTCCATCCTCAGGCCCGCTTCCCCAGCCTAGCAGGAATCCTGCCTTCCTCCGGGGAAGCAGCCTCTGAGGAGGATTGTTCCCTCCATGGGCTGGATAGGATCAGGATCCTCTGGCCCTTAGCCTAAGTGGTGGGTCCATCCGTAGTCCCGCTTCCCCAGGCCTTTAGCCTCTTTGGTGGGTCCATCCTCAGGCCCGCTTCCCCAGCTTGGCAGGAAACCTGCCTTCCTCCGGGGAAGCAGCCTCTGAGGAGGATTGTTCCCTCCATGGGCTGGATAGGATTGGGATCCTTTGGCCTTTAGCCTCTGTGGTGGGTCCATCCTCAGGCCCGCTTCCCCAGCCTGGCAGGACACCTGCCTTCCTCCGGGGAAGCAGCCTCTGAGGAGGATTGTTCCCTCCATGGGCTGGATAGGATCGGGATCCTTTGGCCTTTGGCCTTTAGCCTCTGTTGTGGGTCCATCCTCAGGCCCGCTTCCCCAGCCTGGCAGGAACCCTGACTTCCTCCGGGGAAGCAGCCTCTGAGTAGGATTGTTCCCTCCATGGGCTGGATAGGATCGAGATCCTTTGGCCTTTAGCCTCTGTGGTGGGTCCATCCTCAGGCCCGCTTCCCCAGCCTGGCAGGAAACCTGCCTTCCTCCGGGGAAGCAGCCTCTGAGGAGGATTGTTCCCTCCATGGGCTGGATAGGATCGGGATCCTTTGGCCTTTAGCCTCAGTGGTGGGTCCATCCTCAGGCCCGCTTCCCCAGCCTGGCAGGAAACCTGCCTTCCTCCGGGGAAGCAGCCTCTGAGGAGGATTGTTCCCTCCATGGGCTGGATAGGATCGGGATCCTTTGGCCTTTAGCCTCTGTGGTGGGTCCATCCTCAGGCCCGCTTCCCTAGCCTGGCAGGAAACCTGCCTTCCTCCGGGGAAGCAGCCTCTGAGGAGGATTGTTCCCTTCATGGGCTGGATAGGATCGGGATCCTTTGGCCTTTAGCCTCAGTGGTGGGTCCATCCTCAGGCCCGCTTCCCTAGCCTGGCAGGAAACCTGCCTTCCTCCGGGGAGCAGCCTCTGAGGAGGATTGTTCCCTCCAGGGCTGGATAGGATCGGGATCCTTTGGTGGCCTTTAGCCTCAGGTGGTGGGTCCATCCTCAGGCCCGCTTCCCCAGCCTGGCAGGAAACTGCCTTCCTCCGGAGAAGCAGCCTCTGAGGAGGATTGTTCCTCCATGGGTGGATAGGATCGGGATTCTTTGGCCTTTAGCTCAGTGGTGGGTCCATCCTCAGGCCGCTTCCCCAGCCTTGCAGGAAACCTGCCTTCCTCCGGGGAAGCAGCCTCTGAGGAGGATTGTTCCCTCCATGGGCTGGATAGGATCGGGATCCTTTGGCCTTTAGCCTCTGTGGTGGGTCCATCCTCAGGCCCGCTTCCCCAGCCTGGCAGGAAACCTGCCTTCCTCCGGGGAAGCAGCCTCTGAGGAGGATTCGTTCCTCCATGAACTGCATAGGATCGGGATCCTTTGGCCTTTAGCCTCTGGGTGGTGCGTCCATCCTCAGGCCTGCTTCCCCAGCCTGGCAGGAAACCTGCCTTCCTCCGGGGAAGCAGCCTCTGAGGAGGATTGTTCCCTCCATGGGCTGGAGAGGATCTGGGATCTTTGGCCTTTAGCCTCTGTGGTGGGGAGGGTCCATCCGCAGGCCCGTTCCCCAGCCTTAGGCAGAAACCTGCCTTCTTCCGGGGAGCAGCCCTCTGAGGAGGATTGTTCCCTCCATGGGCTGGATTGGATCGGGATCCTTTGGCCTTTAGCCTCTGTGGTGGGTCCATCCTCAGGCCCGCTTCCCAGCCTGGCAGGAAACCTGCCTCCTACAGGGAAGCAGCCTCTGAGGAGGATCTTGGGTCCAGGCCCTCTGATAGGATCGGGATCCTTTGGCCTTTAGGCCTCAGTGGTGGGTCCATCCTCAGGCCCGCTCACTTCCCCAGCCTGGCAGGAACCCTGCCTTCCTCCGGGGAAGCAGCCTCTGAGGCGGATTGTTCCCCCTCCATGCCTGGATAGGATCGGGATCCTTTTGGCCTTTAGCCTCAGTGGTGGGTCCATCTTGGCCCGCTTCCCCAGCCTGGCAGGAAAATCATGCCTCTCCGGGAGAAGGAGCCTCCTCGAGGAGGATTGTTCCCTCCATGGGCTGGATAGGATCGGGATCCTTTGCCTTTATGCCTCTGTGGTGGGTCCATCCTCAGGCCCGCTTCCCTAGCCTGGCAGGAAACCTGCCTTCCTCCGGGGAAGCAGCCTCTGAGGAGGATTGTTCCCTCCATGGGCTGGATAGGATCGGGATCCTTTGGCCTTTAGCCTCTGTGGTGGGTCCATCCTCAGGCCCGATTCCTTCTAGCCTGGGCAGGAAACCTGCCTTCCTCCAGGGAAGCAGCCTCTGAGGAGGATTGTTCCCTCCATGGGCTGGATAGGATCGGGATCCTTTGGCCTTTAGCCTCAGTGGTGGGTCCATCCTCAGGCCCGCTTCCCCAGCCTGGCAGGAAACCTGCCTTCCTCCGGGGAGAGCAGCCTCTGAGGATTATGTTCCCTCCATGGGCGCTGGCCGACGATAGGATCGGGATCCTTTGGCCTTTAGCCTTAGTGTGGGTCCATCCATAGCCCGCTTCCTAGCCTGGCAGGAAACCTGCCTTCCTCCGGGGAAGCAGCCTCTGAGGAGGATTGTTCCATTTCCATGGGCTGGATAGGATCGGGATCCTTTGGCCTTTAGCCTCAGTGGTGGGTCCATCCTCAGGCCCGCTTCCCTAGCCTGGCAGGAAACCTGCCTTCCTCCGGGGAAGCAGCCTCTGAGGAGGATTGTTCCCTCCATGGGCTGGATAGGATCGGGATCCTTTGGCCTTTAGCCAGCCTCAGTGGTGGTCCATCCTCAGGCCCGCTTCCCCAGCCTGGCGGCAGGAAACCTGCCTTCCTCCGGGGAAGCAGCTTCTGAGGAGGATTGTTCCCATCCATGGGCTGGATAGGATCGGGATCCTTTGGCCTTTAGCCTCAGTGGTAGGGTCCATCCTCAGGCCCGCTTCCCTAGCCTGGCAGGAAACCTGCCTCCTCCGGGGAAGCAGCTCTGAGTAGGATTTGTTCCCTCCATGGGCTGGATAGGATCGGGATCCTTTGGCCTTTAGCCTCAGTGGTGGGTCCATCCTCAGGCCCGCTTCCCTAGCCTGGCAGGAAACCTGCCTTCCTCCGGGGAAGCAGCCTCTGAGTAGGATTGTTCCCTCCATGGGCTGGATAGGATCGGGATCCTTTGGCCTTTAGCCTCAGTGGTGGGTCCATCCTCAGGCTCGCTTCCCCAGCCTGGCAGGAAACCTGCCTTCCTCCGGGGAAGCAGCCGCTGAGGAGGATTGTTCCCTCCATGGGCTGGATAGGAGGGTCCATCCTCAGGCTCGCTTCCCCAGCCTCATGCAGGAAACCTGCCTTCCTCCGGGGAAGCAGCCTTGAGGAAGGTTGTTCCCTCCATGGGGTGGATAGGATCGGGATCCTTTGGCCTTTAGCCTCTGTGGGTGGGTCCATCCTCAGGCCCGCTTCCCCAGCCTGGCAGGAAACCTGCCTTCCTCCAGGGAAGCAGCCTCTGAGGAGGATTGTTCCCTACATGGGCTGGATAGGATCGGGATCCTTTGGCCTTTAGCCTCAGTGGTGGGTCATCCTCAGGCCCCGCTTCCCCAGCCTGGCAGGAAAACCTGCCTTCCTACCGGAAGCAGCCTCTGAGGAGGATTGTTCCCTCCATGGGCTGGATAGGATCGGGATCTTTGGCCTTTAGCCTCAGTGGTGGGTCCATCCTCAGGCCCGCTTTCCCCAGCCTTGGCAGGAAACCTCCTGCCTTCCTCCGGGGGAAGCAGCCTCTGAGGAGGATTGTTCCCTCCATGGGCTGGATAGGATCGGGATCCTTTGGCCAGTAACCTCAGTGGTGGGTCCATCCTCAGGCCCGCTTCCCACAGCCTGGCAGGAAACCTGCCTTCCTACCGGGGAAGGAAGCAGCCTCTGAGGAGGATTGTTCCCTCCATGGGCTGGATAGGATCGGGATCTTTGGCCTTTAGCCCTCAGTGGTGGGTCCATCCTCAGGCCCCGCTTCCCCAGCCTGGCAGGAAACCTGCCTTCCTCCGGGAAGCAGCCTCTGAGGAGGATTGTTCCCTCCATGGGCTGGATAGGATCGGGATCCTTTGGCCTTTAGCCTCAGTGGTGGGTCCATCCTCAGGCCCGCTTCCCCAGCCTGGCAGGAAACCTGCCTTCCTCCGGGGAAGCAGCCTCTGAGGAGGATTGTTCCCTCCATGGGCTGGATAGGATCGGGATCCTTTGGCCTTTAGCCTCAGTGGTGGTCCATCCTCAGGCCCGCTTCCCAGCCTGGCAGGAAACCTGCCTTCCTCCGGGGAAGCAGCCTCTGAGGAGGATTGTTCCCTCCTCCATGGGCTGGATAGGATCGGGATCCTTTGGCTTTAGCCTCAGTGGTGGGTCCATCCTCAGGCCCGCTTCCCTAGCCTGGCAGGAAACTGCCTTCCTCCGGGGAAGCAGCCTCTGAGTAGGATTGTTCCCTCCATGGGCGGATGGATCGGGATCCTTGGCCTTTATCAGTGGTGGGTCCCATCTCAGGCCCGCTTCCCCCAGCTGGCAGGGAACCCCTGCTTCCTCCGGGGGAAGCAGCTCTGAGGAGGATTGTCCCATCCAGGGCTGGATAGGATCAGGCCCGTACCTTGGTTTAGCCTCAGTGGTCCATCCAGGCCCATTCCCCAGCTGGCAGGGCCTGCCTTCCTCCGGGGAAGCAGCCTCTGAGGAGGATTGTTCCCTCCATGGGCTGGATAGGATCGGGATCCTTTGGCCTTAGCCTCTGTGGTGGGTCCATCCTCAGGCCCGCTTCCCCAGCCTGGCAGGAAACCTGCCTTCCTCCGGGGAAGCAGCCTCTGAGGAGGATTGTTCCCTCCATGGGCTGGATAGGATCGGGATCCTTTGGCCTTTAGCCTCAGTGGTGGGTCCATCCTCAGGCCCGCTTCCCTAGCCTGGCAGGAAACCTGCCTTCCTCCGGGGAAGCAGCCTCTGAGTAGGATTGTTCCCTCCATGGGCTGGATAGGATCGGGATCCTTTGGCCTTTAGCCTCAGTGGTGGGTCCATCCTCAGGCTCGCTTCCCCAGCCTGGCAGGAAACCTGCCTTCCTCCGGAGAAGCAGCCTCTGAGGAGGATTGTTCCCTCCATGGGCTGGATAGGATCGGGATCCTTTGGCCTTTAGCCTCAGTGGTGGGTCCATCCTCAGGCCTGCTTCCCCAGCCTGGCAGGAAACCTGCCTTCCTCCGGGGAAGCAGCCTCTGAGGAGGATTGTTCCCTCCATGGGCTGGATAGGATCGGGATCCTTTGGCCTTTAGCCTCAGTGGTGGGTCCATCCTCAGGCCCGCTTCCCTAGCCTGGCAGGAAACCTGCCTTCCTCCGGGGAAGCAGCCTCTGAGTAGGATTGTTCCCTCCATGGGCTGGATAGGATCGGGATTTGGCCTTTGCCTAGTGGTGGGTCCTCCTCAGGCTCGCTTCCCCAGGCCGGAGGAAAAATCATTCCTCCGGGGAAGGCAGCCTCTGAGGAGGATTGTTCCCTCCATGGGCTGGATAGGATCGCGGGATCCTTTGGCCTTTCCTCGGGGAATGTGGTGGGTCACCTCGGCCCGCCTTCCCCAGCCTGGCAGGAAACCTGCCTTGTCCTCCGGGGAATTGCAGCCTCTGAGGGGATTGTTCCCTCCCTGGGCTGGAGGATCGGGCCTCCTTTGGCCTTTCCTCTGTGGTGGGGCATCCTCAGGCGTTCCCTAGCCTGGCGGGAAACCTACCTCCGGGGAAGCAGCCTCTGAGGAGGATTGTTCCCTCCATGGGTGGATAGGATCGGGATCCTTTGGCCTTTAGCCTCAGTGTCCATTCCTCAGGCGCTTCCCCAGCCATGGCAGGACCTGCCTTCCTCCGGGGAAGCAGCCTCGAGGAGGATTTCCTTCCCAATTGTCGGTGTCAGCTTAGAACCTTGCTCGTAGGCTTTCTCATAATCATCTCCTTTAGGCTTTTTCAATACCAATGGGTCTGTGCGATCTTGTAGGCTATTTAAATTCCGCAGCTATTCCTTGTGGACTATCTTCATTTCCTTTTTCTGGGTCTGTGTCTCCAATCCGTTGACTATAACATCTATACTTACATACTCTTGTTTTCGAACATGCCACCTGCTCTCTTCGAAGTCTTCAAAACGATACGTGGAGATCGGAGACTGCTTCTGGAGACTGGATTTCGCTTACATACTGGGGTCACGGCTCTGGGAGAAATCGGGAATGACATTTCTTTCGTCGTGTTCCAGGAGCTGGAGACCATTCGATTTCAAAGGAGCAATCGGGAATGATATTTCTCTCGTTCCAGGAGCTGGAGACCTACGGATTCCTGCGGTCACGGCGTTGGGAGCAATCGGGAATGATATTTCTCTCGTCGTTCCAGGAGAGAAATATCATTTTAATATCGCCTTAACAATTCCTTTGTTTTCCTTTTCGAACACTTATTTAGTTCTTTATTTTAAGTGTGGCTTCTTCTTTCGAAATCTCCTTTATCTTTATTATCATCGTTGAGTTCCAAACTCTTGGTCACCGATCGTTGTTCATTTGCTCCCTTTTCATTCATTCCTGTCCTTCCTTATTTCCTCATTCCTTCGCCTCCCTTATTCCTGATCTTCCTTATTTGATGTGTCGACCATAATTCCGAAAGTTGGACGGTCGATCCCATACAGCTCCACGATGTAGTCCAACATTGCTCACTGGAGTTATCTGTCATGTTAGATTTTCCAGTCTTTCGATGTCGTTTCTCTTCCCAACCTTCTTTCTCATTCAGTCTCATCCTCCTCGGCTTTTCATGCTGTGTTAGAAGGCTTACGTGAAGATCGCATCCAAAAAG
>NC_087201.1:104345208-104417285 GCF_015104395.2 Macrobrachium nipponense
GCGGGAGAAAAGTAATGATACGTAGATACAGTAGTGTTGGTTAATAAAATGAGCCTTGAATGGTGTTTTGAATGTTTGATGCTTGCAGATGATATAGTAATCATAAGTAAATGTGAAAAGAAACTGCAAAGAATTAATGAGAGGGTTTGAAAGTGGTTGTACAAGGAATGTAATTAAAGTGACGAGTTAGGACAGAAGGGTATATAAACTTTGACAAAGAAGCAGTTGATTCGTATAGGTGTTTACTAATAGAAAGAAATAGAAGTGAGTAGAAGTGTCATGGAAGCCAAAGATGGAATGCATGAGGCGATTGTTGTGCCAGCTTTCCTTTATGGAGATTAAGTTTGGATTCTGAGAACGAATAGAAGGGAAAAAAATCGAAGCTTTTTAGATGAACTATTCGAGCTGTATATGCGTGTGGCGTAAAAGGCCTGGTATATTGGTTAACGCAATTTTAAAGGCGTGGAGAAAGGGTTTTATACGATAGAATAGATCATTTTGGGTGTAATCGAGTTGCTGTGGTCATTTATAGAGAATGGAAGTGACTGGTCGATTTTAAAACTTGAGAGAAAGACCTTCAAAGTGCTTGACAGAGGGGTATTGCAACGGATTGGCCTTGAAATCAAGGAAGTGAGATAGATGTGAATAACTCTTCACTCTTAGGGGAGTTCGACACACTGTTTAATGAGCCTTTTGTGGACGGGTATGAAGCTGCTTATATAGTAGAGGATTTCTCACTTTTTACCATTCTTACAGATTATTTATCAACCTCCCTTCTCGTAATTATATATACAGCCACTTTTTCACCACTTCCTGTCCAATTCAATCTTATATCTATCTTAACTTTTATTTCAAACCAACGATTACCTCAAATACCCTGCCAGCCCTCTTTTTACCATTACACACATCAACTAAGTCCTCCATACACGTACAGTTGTACACTGCACTGACACATAAGATAGCAACTCCTCCTCGTCATTTCCTGTTTCTAAGTACACTTACGCATATTTTCCTTTGGTAACAAACCATGGATTTTCAGCAGTCGACCCCTTCCCAATTACATTTCTACAAAATTTTCAGTTCTCATTTACCCAGGGTATCCCTTACTTACGAACAATAGTTCCTATCATCTGCATTTGCGCTGAGATCAACAGACACAACCATCTTTTAGTTTGATTCCATAGAAAAAGACTGTGTAACTCAGAAGTAGGAATAATGAGACATCAGTGTTGGTTCGATGAAGGAAGAATGTTTGAACAAAAGGCTCTCAATAATGAGCGTAAGACAGAAGAGAGTAGCACAGCTGTAGTTTAATTAGACTAATATATATGTATGTATATATATATATATATATATATATATATATATATATATTACATATATCAAATCACATTTCCGTGAATCATATACATATATTGAGCTACAATGCCCTTTAATATCTAATTCGCTCTACCTCGGAATTAATATATTTTCATATAGCTTAACCGAAGGGGAATTTTTTCTCGATAATAGACTTGCCTGGACCCGGGCGCGAACCCATGGAGCCTTTCAAATCCAGGAACGTTAGTGGTGTAGTAGGTAAAAGCTTCACTGACGTTCCTGGATTTAAAAGGCTCCATGGGTTCGCGCCTGGGTCCGGGCAAGTCTATTATCGAGAAAAAATTCCCCTTCGGTTAAGCATATATGAAAATATATTAATCCCGAGGTTTAGAGCGAATTAGATATTAAAGGACATTGTAGCTTGATATATATATATATATATATATATATATATATATATATATATATTAGTCCCCAGAAATTCGACTTCGCTCTATGGGTGCAATTGCAACAACAAAAATTTTGTGTGAAAATCTTTATGGAACCCTCACCTATTAATGCGTTAATACTTAGTATGTTCTCTATGACTCTTACATAATTTGGCACCTTTGAGTCCAATTCTATAACTTTTTTGCAAGAACCCTAGATTGGTGCTAGCACACATCTTTATTCGAGTAGCTGAATGTTTTGAAAATACATGGGAAAAAATCTATTGAAAATAAATTGACTAACTGACAACTAAGCCCTATCCACTCACGTGGTAGGAGTTGATTGACTCTCATATTTTGCCTATGTGAACCAATGTCTATATTCGTGTATCAGAATGATTCGGAAATCCATGGGAAAAAAATCGATTGAGATAAATTGGCTAAATGACAACTGAGCCTTATCCTCCCACGTGATAGGGAAAATTTAGGGACAAGGGTGGGGAAAGGGACCGTAATTCGAGGTGCGAAAAATAGTTGACTGACTCTGTCAAGTTTTCCGTTTGAACCTAAATCAATATGTAACGGAATATTTCGAAATTCCATGGGAAAAAATCGATCCAGAGAAACTGACTGACTAACAACTGAGCTCTATCTTTCCACTTAATAGGGGAAATATAGGGACAAGAGGGACGGAGTTGGAAATCAGGGCAGGAGGAAAACAATCAGTGTCCAACTTCCAAGCAGCGCACGGGGATCGTTGACCCTTGGAAAGTTTGCACCTTTGAACCTGGGTCTGGGAGCCATCCGATGGGACATTTCCCATTAATCAGTGCGACATGTCAAGGCCTTAATACATCACGCGATGACAGTGTTATTGGGCGCTACAAATTTGTTTTAAAGATAGGTGAAATTAGCTGACAGGCCGGTGTGAAGCCTCGGACCATTGCAATCTTCCGAAGTACCGGGAGGGACTGAGGGAGGAGAAAGAGGCAGTGACTCGCCATTGAAATATTTCAACAAGCGGCTTGGACTTGGGAAAATGTCCGCGAAAAGCAAGCCAGGTTTACCCGAAACTCAAAAATAGAACATAAAGATTGTGGTTTAAACGAATAGAAGAGTGTTGTTCACTAACGAATCCGTCTTTCACTTGAATGTTTGCGACCCTTCCTAAGGGCAATGACAGTGAGGGAGAAATCCCAATCCCTTTGATGAGCGATGGATTCATGAAAATTGGTAGAATCGGTCCCAAAAGCAAATCAAATTATGTAACAAGAAAGATGGAGGGTATACCAAGTATTAACATATTAAGAAGTGTGTTCCATACGTTTCATTTTTTTTTTTTTTTTTTTTACCATTAGGTTTACAAACTACAGTTGCACCCGTATACATTGTGCCCATTTGGTATTGGACCTACAGTTGCACCCATATACATAGCGCAGGTTAGGTGTTGGGCTTACAGTGCGTCAATATAAATATCACCCATTGGGTAATTGGCCTACAGCTACATCCATATACATAGCGCCCGTTGGGTGTTTGGGCCTACAGTTGCACCGATAATGGGAACTGAATGTAAATGTGTATGTATGTATGAATTGTATGTATGTATTATATATATATATATGTATATGCATATATATAAATATATGTATGTATGTATCATGTGTATATATATATCTATATATATATATATATATATATATATATATATAGAATATATATCATGAAACTGTAGGTAGTCCATATTTCCATCAAATAACGTATAGAAAGAATGCAACAGCTGAAGTCAAAAGATAATGTGGGAACTTCATTTGTAAAAGGTTACCTTTGTTTGAGTGTTCAATCTGTTGGTCCGTTGATCCCAAGTATTATTTTCATTAATTTGTCGTGTATTTCTTTCCTTTTTGTGAAGGTCTATAAGCAAATATTCATGTTTTCTGGTATCGTATAGGACTCTTTAGAATTACTGGCTGTTACTTTGCTCTCTCCCAATGAAATCGGTACTCTCGTTATTCAGTTGTTGCACTTTTTTACAGTAATTCTTTATTCATCTCAGCTATTGCTGCTGTCAACAATGAGACATTGATAACAGATTATATAACGGAGAGAGAGAGAGAGACAGGAGGGAAGGGGAGAAGAGTGGAGGATGTGATTCGGAGAAGGGGAAGGGAGGGAGGGGGAGTGCATTTACTTAGATATTAAGGTGAACAGCAAACATAGGACTACAGCATTTCTAGTTTCATACAAATCTTATCTTTAAAATAGGAAAGTGTTGATGCACGCTGATTTGACCTAACCTAGACTCATAAGGACCTTAAACCCACTTTTAGTAATTACAATGTTGTAAGAAAAACAACAAAGTCTCTCTCTCTCTCTCTCTCTCTCTCTCTCTCTCTCTCTCTCTCTCTCCGAAACCCACCCGGAGACAAAAGGACGCAGTGGTCAACACCAAAGGGAATGTTTTGAACCTGTTTAGGTGGAGGGGTAAGGTCGTTCACCCAGGTTAGAACTCCTACCTTCTGTTCTATATGAACGCTCTCTGTAACAAGGCTTGTGTCTCCTTCCTCGCCTATCCTACGCTCAGAATCTCCATCAACCCATCCCTACTCCCCTCCAACATGCCGACAAATCCCACTTCCCAAACAGCATTCTTTCTAAGACAAGCATGATGACTATACGATAGTAAAAAATCTGAATTGAGACGGGAGAAGCATATTTGTAGATAAAGGCGAGGTCACTTAACAGAATCATTATTAGGTGAAGTAAAAGAAACGTATGATTTATTTTTCTAATTTACGAGACACAAGACACCTTCGGTAACACAGCATAAAATAATTTTTTTATTTATTTATTACCTCTACGCGCGTATATAAATTTAGAGATAAGTTCATAATTTTATTTACCACTGTATTACCAAATCTATGTTCGTGAATTTCTCTTTACCAATAAACCTTGATTTCTCAGAGGGGCTGGCTCCAAAAAGTACCTTTCCGTTTCTTGACAATTATTTTAGGATGAGTTTGCGAAACCCACCCCTCGTATGAAACATAGCTAGATATCAGCACATCCGACCAAGCACCAGGTGCCTTATTTAATGCTTAGGTCAATATAGGCACACCTTGGTTTAAAGGCACATGTATTAGTCATAACAGATCCTCCAGATGTCAAACGCAGCCCTTTTCACTGGTCAAAAAGGCCTCACTACCCTACGCCCACAAGATCCCTAAAACACACTCATACACACACACACACATATATATATATATATATATATATAATATATATATATATACGATATATATATATATATATATATATATATATATATATATATATATATATACATACATATATATATACACACACACACACACATATATATATATATATATATATATATATATATATATATATATATATATATATATATATATTCGTTGCCCTTGTGTTAAACGAATCCAATTAACTTTGCTGAGTATTCGGCTCCTTCCATACATACGTATGCACATTCATTATCGCCAACTCTCTCCCGTCTGGCTGGCTACTCGTCTTGATATCACAAGTCTTCAAACACAGAACATAGGAAAGGTTGGACAGTTTTCCTTCTCACCTCCCCTCACACAAGATAACCGCTATTCTTGTGTTCGAGGAAGGACTAGTACGAAATAATAATATTCGTAAGGGATTATATCGTCATCATTATCATCATCCGGTAAAGTCTTGTAAACGGATTTCTATGATATATTCTTAACTAATATAATTATTATACTAATTTTATGTTTCAATGATCATCCATCCTTGTGTGTGCATATATATATTATTATAATAATATACATGTATAATGTATATATATTATTTATACTATATATATATATATATATATATGTATGTATATATATATATATATATATATATATATATATAGATATATATATATATATATATATATATATTATATGTTCCTGTTTTATATATGTATGTATATACATATATATAGCATATATATGCATGTATATACACATATATATATATATATATAATATATATATATATATATTATATATATATATATAATATATTAGCACATATATGCAAGTATAATTTATCCCCGAATTTTAGAAAAGACCCAAGTTAAACCTGGCCTGGGATATTATCGCTTTAAACTAGTACTCATAAAAAGTTCTGGGCAGATATTTAATTAACTACTGACAAAGGTTTAGTTATTTATGCTGAAAACAATACGAGTTACATGCTATCTTACGTTGCCATCTCGTTAAGTAAATAATAAATACTTGTTTTTAAAGGAATTCTCTGTGGTCTGAATTTTATGTTCTGTAAATCCCTTAGTCTGCAGGGTCCTGACTGTGGAATGTTTTATGATTGTAGTGCTTCCTAATTGCATAACAAAGGTTCACTCTTATCGCGTATACAGAAGGTACATTTGAACTATTGCCAACACGCGTGCGCACACACATTCTATCTTTTTTTTTTTTATCCATATATGTATGTGTGTGTGTATGTGTATATATATATATATATATAGATATTTATATATAAATATAGATATAGATATATATATATATATATATATATATATTATATATATATATATATATATAATTGCACTAAAGGGCAGGAATACGCCGTGAGCTCACACTTCTTTTATTGCGTCCTACGTTTCGTGATTCTTATGAATCTCTAAACGTGAGGAAGCAATAAAAGAAGTGTGAGTTCCCAGTGTATTCCTGCTCTTGACTGCAATTTGTATATATATATTTATATATATATATATATATATATTATATATAATATATATATAATATGATATCTGGTTTCAATCATAGCGTGAGTCAGAAATTTATTTCCCTTTCACACTTTATTGCGTTGATTACTTCTATATGTGTATATATATATATATATATATATATATATATATATATATATATATATATATATATATATAATATATCATATATGCATAATATTATTTCAGACAATTTTACAAGGCCCCAAAGTAAATAATTCTGCCACCTCTTCATAAAGGCAATTTAAAGGTTTTGCTTCCATGAGTCCAACTTATTTGTTTTTAGGACAAGACATTCTAATAACTATTTTATTATTCTGATATAATATGATTTTTCTCTCTTGGAGGGAAAGTTGTGCTTGTAATTCAAGTCAGACAGAGACATCGTGAAACTACATTTTACCTACCGGCCCTTGCTAGGTTTGAGACACTTGTTTAGAGGGTAGTGAGTGCACGGGGAAGAGACGGGAGGCTTTAGAGTATGTTGGGAAACATCGCATGAAATACTTGTAAATCTTGTGTTATTTTCTATTTTGACCGTCTTTACACAGAGGAGAGAGCGTCAGGTTCGTTCTATTTATACTCTTTGTTTGCACAAGGCGCGAGATTGCACGATTGAGTCCGTCTAACATATTGCTTCCACGGAGGGCAAACATTATTATTATTCAGGCGCTGATGAATAACTAAAATTAATATTGTTGTTTATCGAAAGTTTTGCGTCATGCTTTTTCAAGACATATCTAGTGATATGTCTTACAGCCTCAAATCTGCAGTTAATAGTGTCTTGAAGCTCCGGCTTCTAAAGCTAACTTTTGCTAATTCATAATAAAGCTACTAGCGAGGTACACATACAAACACAATATGTATTATTAGTGTATATATATTATATCTTATATATATATATATATTTATTAATTTATATAGTATGCATATATATATATATATATTATATATATATATATATCTGTATGTATATATATATATATATATATATATATATATATATATATATATATATATATATATATATAATATATATATATTTATATACTATGGGTGTTTAGAAATTAGAGGCCCCCTCCACAGAACAAATGGAAAGTTATGAAATTTTCTGCTATAGCATATCTCCAAGTACATTATCTTAAGTTTCGATTAAGCTATTTTTTTTTATTTTACATTTCTTGTATTTTCAGACTGAGTGACGGAGTTAGATACAGCCATGGCTAACACTCGGAGGAAATCAGACAGATTGACTGAATCCGTGATATAACCTTCAGAGAGGCCAGGGATGTTGGCGAATCCTTCGTTTCACGTTCCTGGATAGTTAAATACATTAAAAGAGTTGAATCCTTTGTTAAAAGAAACTGGAACAAAATTCCACATGTCTGTCATTGCAAAAAGAGAATCTTGGAAGGCCTGAAGTCCTTTCTCAGGGGTCACACGACATCATTGCTGAGGCAGTGGGTAAACCAAGAAAGTCTTTATGTAAAGGGGGAAAGAAGAGAAGTTATATTGCTGTTTATCGTGAGTTGAAAAAATCTAGTATCAAGCCATTTCATGTTATCAGCAAGCCCAACATCACTCAGCAACAGAAAGATGACCGTGCATGGTTTCGTCTTTTATTTCTCAAAGATTGTGATGAAGCTGACTTCTCCATTTACACAGTCAGGAAGCCAAATCATTAAAATTACATCATTTGGGCTGCGAAGTTGAATGATATCAGCGATGACGTGCACTATTGCCAAGTTGTGAAATTTCCTGAATGTTCGGGAATTTTTACTGTTCCACAGCCAAATGGTTAATGTGGATCATCAAAGAAAAAGGACAGTCATGGAATGGCGAATACTTCAGAGAAACTGTGCTTACTGGTGGAGTATTTCCTCTCCTCAAAGATCCTAAAAATGTGTTATCTGTTGAAGAAGTCACATTTTTGCATGATAAGGCACCATGTTTCAAGGCTCTTCAGACACAGGAGCTGCTTCGAAACAGTGGTATCGATTTCTTCTCATCAAGTGAATTTGCAGGTAGCTCCCCTGACCATAATGTGTGTGAAAATATTGATAGTATCTTAAAGGATCGTGTTGAAGCGCGCACAGTGAACTTTGACGGTATACCAAACCTCGACAACCTGCGAAGAGAGGTGACCGAAGTGATCAGGGAAATGGAGTTTGAGTCTCAGCTTTTTTGTAATTTGCAGAAATCATACCTTTCAAGAATGCAGGCTGTGGTAGAGGCAGATGGAGGCCACACAAAATATTAAATACTCAGAGAGAAATTGAATTACTTTTGTTTTTGTCCATATCAATTTTAGTTTATGCTGTAGAGAGTGGGGGAGGGCCTCTAATTTCGAACACCTTGTGTGTGTGTGTGATATATATATATATAGTATATATATATATATATATATATATATATATAATATATATATATATATATATATATATATATAAATAACCCATGCATAAATGTACATTCCACGCAAGAAATAAATGTAGTTTAGTAATTAGCTCTTATATATTCATTATATAAGCGAGATATAAACATGTCTTCATCTATAACCCCACATTTTGAGCTGGAATAATTTGTTTTTGCGGATCATTAATTCACTCTGCATAATATCTGGATAGAAAACATATGTTATGAATAACGCGAACCGTACCTTAATTCGTCATCACAATCCGCTTGCGACAGGAAGTGCTCAGGACACCAATTTTCTAAGAACTTTGTCAGCTTTTTCTGATGACGTCAGCGACCAATTATCAGACGATAAGTAGTACCCGAGATGAGCAACGATTACACGGTAAAGGAGTGCCCATAGGGCATTTCTGGGTCCCTTAGCTTCAGGAAATTTGAGGGTACAGCTGATGAAAAAAGAAAAAAAAACTTTGTGACGATAAAAAACAAGAAGACCAATAATAATACCAATGAATATAATAATTTTTATGTTGCTGGTGTTTTGGTGTTGATGATGCTGACCATAATGCCTCGGATTAAGACCAGCGTAATAATAATTATGATAATGAAAGCAATAATTTGGATTTAGGTATTCAGTCACATATAGGTATCCAACAATGAACTCGGTATAGGACAAGAAGGACGAAGATGACTCAATGAGCACCGACTGGGTCAGGAAGTGAATGACCTAAGTCTCTTTGCCTTTCGGCTTCAGAGGAGGTGTGTTTCGGTCATGCATGTCCGGTTAAGCAAGAGAAGGAAAAGGGTAAGGCGAAGGGGAAATTTGGAAGAGTACGTTACTAAACTTCTACGTGTAATATACACGCTGTATGGTCATTGAATAGCCTCAGACCAGAACGCTTCAAATACCCAAGAATCAGCGTACGTTGAACGGTCAGTCCCCACATGTATCTCTCTCTCTCTCTCTCTCTCTCTCTCTCTCTCTCTCTCTCTCTCTCTCTATATATATATATATATAATATATTATTATATATATTATATATATATATATATATATATATGGTGTCAGTGTATGATTCCAAAGCTCTTGACCATTCTATTCTTTCCAATTGTAATTCTATTTCCATCCATATTTTTTGTGTGATTATTAGGTATATAATGTTTTCGTATTTTGAAAGGATTATACGATACCACAAAGGGTTTGGCTGATGAACTGGTTTTCATGCGTGCCATTCTTTAATCAAATCAATAAATCCTACAATTATCTGGCTTGTAGGAGACATGAACTAACTCAGTCCATCGCATGAAGTGTGGCCGATCTATCCCTTCCAATTAAAACCCAGTTTCATTAGCTGCTTCTATTGCCTAAGTATTCAAACCTTTGCCCAACTCTTATTCCCTCAATTACCTTGAGAGCAGCCATCTTCTCTAACATTACCCGTACGGTTTCTTTGAAGCAAAATCTACTGTTGGCTTTCTTACCTGCTATTCCAATGGCGTTTAGTCATCTCTTGAACCACAGAGAAATCAGTGTCATCGCTCTTAATATCTCTAAGGACTTTCATAGAGTCTGATGAAGGGCTCTAGTGGCAAAACACCCTCTAAATTACTTTACCCCTTTCTCTATAAGCTTACTTTTTATTTTTTAGTTCTAAGTCGCAGTGGCTGATGACACACCTTCGTTTCCCATTCCATTTTGGTGTTTCTCATGATTCCATTTTTTAACCGCTCTTCTCCCGTCCGCTGTTAAATTCATTTTCCAATCCACGTCGTCTTTTTTCGTAATAATTCAATACTCCATTATTACCGTACATTCACCTCCGAGTCCTCTTATGTGATCACATTCAACTTAATCAAAATCAATGCAATCCCATCCAATTCTTCGCTTATTAAAAAAAAAATGTAACTGAACTCGCACTCCTGTCGACATCTTCAGTATTTAAGTATTTAAGTGACTTTACTTCGAACTTGACTTAGACAGATGAATAGTTCGAACTGCTAAATCTGCCTCTAAAGAATTCGATCAATTCTTAAATGTTTTCGGTGTCTAATTACCTAATGTGTGAGGGGTATTACTCTCAATTCTTTTCGTCTCCCTCCTCAGTAACACTGAACCATAAGCAATACATTTAACTTGTTCACTCTTCCTTGATACAATTATGATAGCTGTAAATCTTTACCGCTGCGACCAAGGAAGGGGAAAATCAGATATCCTTGCAAGGTGGGAGCTCACATGAAAGCCAATACTGTATGTAACTCAGTCAGGACCTCTCTCCACTCGACATTGCGTTGGGGCAGAGGTTTTGAGCCAAAAATATAACATATGTGCTTTAGCTGACTATGGCCTTCATTTATAAAGAAAAAGCAATTCTACAGTAAAGTTCTGAAATAATAGTTTGCTCCAGCTTGAAAGTTAGGCTGAGTCTTGGATGCCAAGGAAAAAGATGTAGCATTTGAAAGTTTCTTTAATCTCAGTTTCTTCTGTCCAAACACTTTCCCTGCACCTCAATGTTCCTTCTGCTGTGAATGATTATATAAAAATTCAGCAGTGTTCAAATTTATATCTCTCTCTATCTCACTCTATATATTTAGCTTTTTGCACACTTAATTTTTCCTTTTTATCATAGTTTACCCAGTCTCCCTCTCTCCCTTTATATGATCATATATATATATATATATATATATATATATATATATATATATATATATATATATATATATATATATATATATATATATATATATATATATATATGTATATATATATATATATATATTTATATATATATATATATGATCATATAAAGGGAAAGGGAGAGAGGGAGATTAGGTAAACTATGATATATATATATATATATATATATATATTATATATATGTATATGTATATATATATATATGTATATATATATATATATATATATATATATATATATATATATATATATATGATATATAAAGGGAGAGAGGGATTAGGTAAACTATGATATTATATATATATATATATATATATATATATATATATATATATATACATACATAACATACCATATGTATATGTTTGGATATCTGTGCATCTATAAGTGTGCCACTTACTTTTCTTGTATTTAATTCTTATTATAAAATAACTATTATGTCATTGGCCATTAACTTGACAAACCAGAGAAACTGATTAATATGGTAGGGGACAATTCATATATTTGCAGATGTGTGACTTAATATAAAATCCGAACTTCTTCCACTTCCTGGATGACTGGAACAAGTAGACATCAGCTGCAAATCTTTTTGAAAGGAAAAAAATTTATCTTGTGGGTTGCTTGCTTTTACCATCCCACCCAGTTACACACTTTTAGAACAGGTTTCCTTGAAAGTTCAGTGTCACAACAGTGATTATGCCTCGTCGGTCACAGATGTGCACAAAAAGCTTTCTTGTCAGTTTTCCCTGGAAGCAAGTCATTCTCTAATTGCAACGTTCGACAACATTCTCTTACCTGTGCTTCCAAAGTTCAGAATTCTTATCCTGCTTCTGTTTTTCCAAACTCGAACATCGTATCGTAAAAAATAGCATAGATAGATCAATTTGATGTTGCTATAGAGATATTGCGTCTGATATTTTAAACATGTTACAAATTCGCCTTTAGAACGGACATGTAATGACTTATATCCCTTAATTAAGGTATTTTCAAACAAGACAAGGAATACGACTGCCTCCTCCGCAGGTCGTTTTACAAGAGGTCATTCAACTTGAACTCGTATAAACGCACCAGTGTCCTGATGTAACACTACAGCAAGGGGCCATTACCCTCTACTGGCAAGACCAGTTTGTCGGATGGAGTTCTTCCGCTAAATCGTCTCAAGTTGGAATACATTTGGTTTCACAGACTCCAATTTCCTTGATTGTTTGTAACCTGACGCTTTCTACTGGCGACACCACCTCCGCCTTTTAAAAGACTATTTGATTTTGTCTTAATCTCTTTACATAATCCATTAGTCTTGTTTGTGAACTGCTTTGGCTAAACTCGTTCCTGACGTCTTGCTCATTGCCTCTATTTACGAATAACCGTTTGTTTTTTTTATGTGATTTTTTAACACCATTTTAATTTCAGTGGCAGGGGAACACACCGTTAGTATTCTGCCTAAATTGAGGGCTGCGGTCATGTCAGTACAATTCATCCAGTTTTCATCTTAACAAGAGGAGTAAAGGAGAGAGAAGAATTTGGGGGGGATTTGTGTTGATCTCGTCCCAGCGCAGGCTCTTGCTTCTCTAAGCAGCCCATGAGACAGAGAGAGAGACAGAGAGAAGGGGGGGGGGGAGCGGAGGGGGGGCTTCGTCTTGCCCCTTTCCACTTGTCCTCAGCCATTCCGTTATTCCATCTAAACATTTAGAACTCTTCATGCCCACAGTTAGTGCGGTGCCCGAAGGGTCAGCCACCTTGGTACTGACCCAGATTTCCTCCAGATCTTACGTTACAAGGTTAACGTGTTCTAAACCGGCCATTGCCCTTGGTTTTAAACTGGCTTCGCGAATTGATTATTTTTTCAACATATTTGCATATATAACAACACTGACTTACAATTCGGTAGTATACTTTGTATATAAACTTTAAGAGTTACACATATATGTATGTATCCAGTAGAGGGGGTGGCTGCAGTAGTAGGTACTTGCCGTCCTGGTCTCAGTTAGTACATTTGGATAAGGTTACTCGCCTCTCCTCTTCCCCCCTCCCCTCCACCTTGGCTGCGGTCCAACACAAACGAATGACAACCAGGTACAAAATCCCTTGGTCTGTTCAGCTGTGGCAGGATGGTTTTTCATGGAATATACCTATACCCCTTCACTTCACTTGAGAATTGACCCCAGGGTATCTTGCTACTCAGGCAAGCGTCCTTACCACTAAATTACGAGTACCTTTTTCCTCTAATTCTTCTTCCCTGTCTTTGCCCTTCATTTCTCTCTCCGTCCTGCTTTTTGCCCTTGTTCTTGCCCTTGCACCCTCTCTACCTAGTCATCTCATTTTCTTATTATTTTTCATTTAAGATTTCTCTTCTCACACCCCTAATCTCTCTCTCTCTCTCTCTCTCTCTCTCTCTCTCTCTCTCTCTCTCTCTCTCTCTCTCTCTCCACAACAGCAGCGGCTAAATGACAGAATAAAGCTACTCCAAGTCACCGCTTGGCAAGTTGTTCACTTCAATTATAACCGTCATCACTCCTAATGATGTGAAGGACTATTTATATCCAAAGCCAGGAAACCATCATTAAAATGAAAGGAAACAGTTGTCAAAAAGTCCCAACAGGTCCTACACAGGCCCCACTGTTTATTTGCTCTGATCAACTTTGCCACTAAGGAGGCGATAACATCTAAAGAAGGAAGGAGACCCCGTGGCAGCTACCAGTCACTCTAGCTCCTCCTGCCGAGGTATTGACGCTAAAGCCACCTGTGTGATGGTCGTTGGTTTTTGCAGTAACAACCCTTTGAGTGTGCAGAGGAGGCCAGATTGTACATACGTACACCGTAACCAGTAATGCTCCATGGACTTATTATATAAATCTAATAAGTCATTTATTTATTCTCTTTTTCTTCATTTAATTCCGGTTATAGTTTCCCTTTCTTAGTCCGTGCGTGATATTCTATTTTTCTGATACACGGCAATTTGAAAGGCAATTTGTATCTGCTCTTGAATGCTTATTAACAACAACAATAATAATAGAGAACGGGTAGCCTCAGAGAAGAACTTAACAGCCGCCATTGCTGATGTGCGTGGTGAATTTGGCTAACATGTATATGTATATATATACATATTACACGTGTATATGTATGTATATGTATATATATGTATATATATATATATCTATATACTATATATATATATATATATATATATATATATATATATAATATATATATACAGGGAATTTGCAAAATCACCAATTCACTTGGGAACATTTATCCCCGACGGGCTAGTACTAAACACGTCAAAACAATGATTCATCCAAGGTCTATAGATATTTATAGACCTTGGATACATCTACATCTACACTGTTTCGCGTGTGTAATACTATAGTAGATTCACATCAACCGTACATTTGATGTCTAGGCCAGGCCCTTACGACGCTCCTGATTGGCTGTTGATAAGCCAATCACAGGGCTGGAAACTCTGAGTCTCTCTCGAGAGTTCACATGGTTAGGATCATTGTTCCATCTCTCCTGAGGGATGCGTCTTTCAAAAGTATCCCTCAGGAGAGATGGAACATGCATCCTGCCTATGTGAACCCTCTCGAGAGAAAGAGTTTCCAGCCCTGTGATTGGCTTATCAACAGCCAGTCAGAAGCGTCGTAAGGGACTGGCCTAGACATCAATTGCACGGTTGATGTGAATCTACTATAGCCCCTCGGTTATCAAATGTTCTCTAAGTGAATTGGTGAATTCACGAATTCCATGAAATTTCAGGTATTTCGTGAAATCCCTGGTTTTCAGTTTTATTGTAACCTATAGGTATAATACATGTACATAACCATACATGTATGTCTATGTGCATGTATGGTTACATAAGCAGTTAGAGTTTAGAAATATTCGTAAAGAAGTGGTTATCCCATATCCCTTTCAGTCACAATTGTTATTTAGTATATTACGAAAATGTCATCTGAATTTGACTGCCTTTGTGAAGGTCGATTTCCTAGGTCACTAGAGGTTGAGTCTGTGACGTCACTATTTTCTGTGGTTTCGCAAGTCAGTGGAACTATCACGCTGTTATCCCATCTTACCCAGCATGAGGCAAAATTCAGAAAAGAGAAGTTGAAAACTGTGGATTTTACTCTCATATAATTCCAAACCTTACCATGAAAAATGAACAAGCACGTAAAGATAAAACCAGCACAGTTCATATTTTGAAGGGAGAAGCGAAATGACCAAATAAAGCAGATAATATACACGAGTCCTTAGTGGAGTGGAAAAAGCCTTGACGATAGCGGCTAATAACATCTATCCTGGAATGTATATGGGATGGCCATCATCGCTGAAAAAAATGATGGACAGAAACAAAAAATGAGATGAATAACTGGTTTTTTCAAACAACAGCACCTTGTCTGTTTTTGTGCTCTCATATTAGGAAGAAGCAGGCGGGAGAAAAAATGAGATTTATGATATTAAGCAAAAACAATAAGTATAATATACGTTACTATACCACTGATTGTTAGATGAGTGTATTTAAGCAACCCATTGAAAAGCCAATGGGTAGGCTTTGGGCTAACAACCTAATCCCAAAAATGCTTTGTTGAAAATAGAAGGGTAACACTCTCTGGCACCAGAAAAAGTTAGCAAACGTCGACAGTTTTAGAAAATAAATTTGCTCTAATCTTATACTCCTGAATTAAATGCACGTCCATATCTCCAGAATACAAGGAAACCAGTTTGCAAGATCGTCTACAGGTGCACTTGCGACGACGGCTTATCGTCTCTCGCTCTCTCTCTCTCTCTCTCTCTCTCTCTAACGCGCGAGCGCGCGTGCATGTGAGGCTATGCTCTCCAATATCTACACCAGCGATTCATTCACTCACACCTTTTTAAAATCACACCAGAGCTGAAGAGGTTTAAAATAGATAAATACAATTTTAAGGAATCAAGAATGCAGTTATGATAAATACAGTTTTAAGAAATCAAGCATGCAGTTATGATTTCCAATTGAGATTCACGGAAGCAGACGGCGTTTCTGCGTGTCTAACCTTTAGGACCAGAATCCACAATAGTATCTCGCGCATCGACAAGAAGCAGCAGATCCATCGGGTTTGAACAAGAGGATTAACGGTCAGGGTCTGGGTAATGGAACGCGCTAATTTCCGAGGAGGACTGCGGTAAACCCACTGAAGTGACGCTTCCCCCATCAGGGAGGGGTCTTGGTTTTGTTAGGAAGTTGGATAACCTCTTCTCCTTGAGTTTTTGCCACCTAACAACACATCAGCTGCTGGTGACTACGAGGTAGAGGTCATCCATGGTCAGTGGCTACGGGTGATGATGATACTCCGTCCACAAAAACTGGACCAAGTTACTCGTCTTGGAAATCAAAGTTTTGGCTACAGGCAGGATCCATACTCTCTGTATGGATCCTGGCTACAGGAAAGCAACAACCCGTCACTTGCAATGAAAATGTTAAAGTTGTTTTTATTTCGAATTATCTACCGTTGGAGTTATCCAGCCTTGTAAGACATTTACCCATAAAACTCCGTAAAGGTGTTTAAAATGAAATATGACCATGTGCTGAGCTAGTGCCCGACTCTGTTCCAATTATAGTTTTGGAGTCAACAAGATTTTCAATATTTATTAGAAAAGTTTGATTAAGAAGGAAAAATTATCTAAAGTATATATTTACAAGGGAGGTGGTGGGGAATGAGAGAGAGAGAGAGAGAGGGAAAAATAGTACCTTTACGGCCAAGACAATCGTATTGGTAAACATCTTCATAAACAATATTAATATAAAACGAAAGGGTTGATTAAACTAGAAAGACAAAAGATGATCATCAACAACCGTAGAGACAGCAAGTATATAATATTACGTAACAATAATAACGGCAGTATGGGTAGTAGCGCCTGTGGTAATTGTATTAATTATTTCAATTTTTTTCCTTCATTATTATGAACTATATACAAAAGGAAATCATTAAATGCAATATGCATGTTTGTATATTAGTGCATATGTATAAGCACACTCACGCGTCTATGTGATAGAGACAAGGGATATTGGTACTATCTGCGGTGACATCAGTGTTGGAATTTTTGCATTAAAAGTCCTGTCTCCCTCGTCGTCAGTCAGAGGAAAGACAAGAAAAGGCGATTAGGACGTCCTATCTGGAAGCTTTCGAAAGGAGGATAAATTATACATTTAACCCCTTTTTCTGATATTCAATTTACTGTTAACCAATGACGCTAGAGGAGGCAACGTTTTACCCGGTGGCTCCCCGTAGGACAGTGGTGTCCAACCTGTGGGGCGAGCCCGCGGGGTAGGGGGCGGGGCCGCTGCCAATGCTCGATGAAGGGGACAATTATATTTGAAAACTATCAATTATGATGGAATTCAGAATTTCAAAATACTGAGAAAATATTTCAGATATAAATATGAAATTTAGTTGTCTAAATATATAAGCTATTTCAAATTCTAGATTAAGGAATTGATATATATAATATATATAAATATATGATATATATATATATATATATATATATATATATAATATTGTGATTTATTGACATGTGCCGACTATGCTAGTGAATTACAGTATATAAGGGAGGGGGGGTGGGCGCGCAGAGAATGTGCCATTCAATGAAGGGGGGCGAGAATTAGAAAAGGTTGGAAACCACTGCCGTAGGAGATACTGTCGTCAGTGGACTTCACAGTGCACTGTAGGCATTTGTTAGAAGTCTATTTGCAGCGTCTTTTCGAACCCTAGCCACAACCCCTTTCATTTCTTTTACTGTACCTCCATTCGTATTATCTTTCTTCCGTCTTGCTATCCACCCTCTCCTAACAATTATTTCATTGTACAACTGCGAGGTTTTCCTCCTGTTTCACCTTTCAAACCTACCTATTCTTAATTTGCTTTCCGGCGCTGAATGGACTCATAGGTTCCAGTGCTTGGCCTTTGGCCTAAACTTTATATTCCATTCCATTCTATACTCGGTAGCTGGTGGTATTGCCAGAATAGCTTGAGAACGAATGAACACATTTCGATGATTGTGGGTCGCTTGACAGAGGTATGCTCTGCTGAGTGCTTTTGTAGCCTTCGTCAGTGACATATTTGCATGTGATTGAACCCACAGCTAAAAACTTTGTGTATATCAGTAACAAATGAGATTTGTCGTTTTTAGAAGTTTCTCTCCCTATAAAGTATCGGGATTTAAAAAAAAAATTCAGCGATTCATAAATTTAAATTTAAATTTCACAGATCTGATATTGTTATAATGCTATTCATAAAGTCAGTTCTCATCAGTCTGAGCGTATCTCGAACAGGTAAAAGCGAAGGTCACAACCAAACTCATATTCACGTAATTTCCTCGCGCGTAAGCTGAGCTCAGAGAAGTGGCGGAACTACATAAAGAAATAGATTTTAGAGAGATCTTGAAACAATATTCGGTACAGCAGTTAACTATTGCCATGACCAAATAATCGGGGAGTGTTGCATAATTTGGCTGTTTTTGTCTTTCTTGTTTTACGTGAAACTAATTTTCCACGCATTTTGAGTCATTGTTATTTTCATAATTATAGTACTCTACACTCTATGCAGAAAGAAAAAGATTCTGAGCAAGCAGTACATTACGACATGAAGGAAAAACAATAGTTCTACAGGGCTTTCTACGTCATTTTAACTCCTGTCTCCCACAAGTGTTAAAATAAAATAAAAAAAGGAAAGTAAAACAGTGAAGTTGCTCTGCCGTACACCAGGCAACACTAAATCTACGACATTTTCTAGATAGACCTAGAGTTGAGATATCTCTCAGTCCAACGACTTCATTTTTTATGAATATTTTAATGTTAACTATATCTAAGTACCAGAGAGCTCGTATTTCCTGCCGTGAAAATGTGAAACTGTCTTCCTGCCCGAGTGATTTACCGATTCTCATAACAAAGGCGAAACGTCACCATTTCAAGAACACCACACAATATTGCCTTGATCTATCAGAAGTGGTAATGCGACTGAGTGAGTCTCAGTGCCAGCCTCTTATCGCTGTCCTCATATTGGGTCATCTGTCAGTGTCAAAGAAGGATATTCACAGATGCATGTGCCCTGGCTGTTTCTAAATCCTAAAATAAAAGCTGTCAAAGATTAATGTACAGTTCAATATAGTTAGGTAACCGTATCTCATTTTCACATTACAAAGATCCAATGACTCGAATTTAGTCATACCTTTACTATATCACTTTAAATTTAAAGAAAAAACATGCCTTTGATATTAATGTCTCACTGTCAGAAGTAGAACGATAGTCATTCGGTAAAGTTAAACTTTATTAAGACAAAAATAACATAGCCAGTCGGAGTCGAACCATTTAGTAAACGAGGAATAAGATATTGCTTAGTCTTTTCGTAACATACATTTGTGCATATAAGTATTGCTTATCGTTTCTTATCAGTATAAGCTTACATTGCACGCGTAATACATATAGTATATGTATTGCATGGTGCATTTACGGCTACGTGTGGGCATATTTCGGTATTTACGCGTTGTGGATGTATTTAAGGGCATCTTACTTTAGCACTGTCAGTTTCTGGGAAGAGGATGGTGAATCAAATTGCTTTACTTCATTGGCACTGAGATTTTCTACTTTTGCATCATGTAATCTTTATCAACAGGGAAACCAGGGTACCCACGGCTGCGTGAATTTCTCATTTTTAAAGAACACTCAAATCCAACATTTGTACAAATTCATTTTAACGGTGTGGATGGATGAGTAGTCGTACTGTACATCCGGTTGATGTCCTTACACAGGGTGGTTTAGGAACTGGTATCAATGTCATCGACTTCTTGACGGAGAAATATGTTGGCTATGGAGCCCATTAGTACGCCAGAGCAAATAAGGAAACTAATGATGAGAGTCTGACGATGAATTTATTGTACTTTGTATTGCTATATTTAAAGTTAGCTGGTGATGGTCCCGAAGGCTGATTTTAAACAGATTGCAACGTAGTGGGATGATTACTTCGTCCCATAATACTTTATTATTTATTATTATTATTATTATTATATTACTATTATTATTATTATTATTATTATTATTATTATTATTATTATTATTATTATTCTAAAAGTGTAAACCTTTATATGGTACAAGAAAACAAGGCCATCACTATGTGGGAAAAGCTAAGAATACCAAAATAGTAACTTATCAGTAGAAAATATATATTTATATATGTTATGCATATGTGTCCATGTATGTATATTTATAAGTCTATATATATATATATATATATATATATATATATATTATATATATAAATATATGAGAGAGGGAGAGAGAGCGAGCGAGCGAGCTATTCTGCACAGAAGTACACGGGTTCCTCTCTCTCTCTCTCTCTCTTATCTCTCTCTCTCTCTCTCTCTCTCTCTTTCACACACACACACACACACACACTTTTTAAAATGGCTGTACCTTAGCTATGGTCAAAGCAACATGGACTCAATACCAGTAACCCTTGGTTCCCCTAAAGCAAGATATGCTTTACTAAGATCTTGCCACAGCAGATCTGCTTGAATGATTTTCAAGGGTCATATCACATCTACGACACTTATCGCTAATGCCTTTCTTTGCTACACAAGAATTTAGCTTTGTCCCATTAAAGCAACCGAGGTCGTTTTGTTTTGAAATAACAAAGAGCTCCTCGGGTATCCTGAGAAATAATGTGCTAAAATTTCATTATTGTTTTCTTCCCATTAGAAGCCGTGTAAGTTCGCTCTGACATGGTCTTTCTCCCTCTCCTCTGGACTTTTAATCGAGCTGTAATGGTATGAACAGCAATTCTGGAAGTACTTTGTCTTTATTAACATCGCCTTGATCTTAGAGTAAGGGCAAAATCGAGAGAGAGAGAGAGAGAGAGAGAGAGAGAGAGAGAGAGAGAGAGAGAGATAGAAGAGACCCTAGATGGAAGGCAGGAAGTAGAGGTATAATTTAGGCCTGAAAGTGAAAGGGTTATTTGGAGATAAAATTCCAGTTTTGACATTAGGTTTGATCGTGAGATGCTTGTCCTGAAAGAATTCGGTAATGATTCTCATTAAAGGTTGATTTTAGAGTAGCATAATCATAAGGTGAAATAACTGATCACACGAAATCAATCTCTGCTCCCTCCTTTATCTGTGGATTTAAGTAGATCAGTCTAATGAGAACTGAAGAATTTTGTCATTTTCCAGCGAGAAAAATACGAACTATTTTACTGGTTCTTCCAGAGCGTGTCAACTATAATTAAAAATCAAACCCAGCGAATATTGTGTAATTTTGACAAAACCATTTTTGAATATTCTTATTCTTTGGGAAACCAATTGCATCAATTCTCATAATATTTATTATTTTTTTTTTATTCCTATTTTACAGACATATAAGGTCATTATTAGTAGCACCTTAGGTTCCCAGCTTAAGTTACGAAAACTGATATATCTTAGATAAATCATAATTTTCAAATAATTACTTTTCTTAGGGCTCTAAAAAAATAAAAACATCACACAATTCTTATAAAAAATAACTGGCTGATGTTTTCATCTTTTTTAAAGCTCATTAAAATTTAATTATTCAGGAAATTACGAGAGATTCATCTCTCTCGTTTAAATTTATTCCCGACGTTTCGTAATTTTCTGAAAAATTAAATGTTAATGAGCTTTAAAAAAGATGAAAACATCACACAGTTATTTTTTATAATAATTGTGTGATGTTTTCATCTTTTTAAAGCCCTTACAAGAGTAATTATTTGAAAATTATGAAACGTGGATAATAAATATGAACAACAGAGGTGAGTCTTTATATATATATATATATATATATATATATATATATTATATATTATATATATATACACATATATATATCAAATACAGGTATAGATACATGTATATGCTATATACAATTTATATTATTCTTTAACATGAAATACTTTCCCATTGTAAGGGGTGGCTTCAAATAAAAAAAAGCACCATAACGGCCTTATACCTAAATATATCTTTCATCATATTCTGTATTAGAAGATGCTACCCCTCAGATTCTAAGCTGGTATTTTTGGATGAAGTTCCTAGCTCCATGTAACCTCTCCAGCAGCCAAGTATAACATTCACTGCCCACGTCAGCTGGGACACAAGGGAGTTTTCAAGTTCATGTCCTCCTGAAATGTTGTTGAACTTAGAATTCAGTCAGTGCCCAGTCGGGAAAGTTGTGGGGCAATATTAACTGCACTTTGTGGAAAGGGCACTGTCTAGGAGCAATAGCAGTCTAGCTCACAGTTTTCATCAGGTTTTCATTTTGACTACTCTGTTCTTTAGTGACAATTCTAATCCACAATACTCTTCATGAAGGGTTTAACACTGATCCAAGATGTCATGGTGTTTGCATTGGTTGCCTTGAATCTTCGATTCAAATTCAAGTTGGTGAACTCATCTCATATTGGCTTACTAGAACATTGAAGATTTTGCCTGGAATAGCCGGAAAACAAATTAGATGTGTTCTAGAAGTTTTTTTTTTTATCTGTATTCTGTTCCCCTTTTAGCTTTCACGGTGTCCATCTTGTTGATAGCTTGCTCATCCCCAAGATGTCAGCAAAAGTTTAGCCAGCGCTGGTACACATGATGTCCACTTATCTATTGCATTGTACAACCAAACGACTGTCACCCTAAACCATAAAATGAATGACAGCTCCTTGTTAGCTGGTTGTTGATGTTTTTGGATGTCAACAAGATGCCGTCGGTGCACCTCATTCGGTGCAGTGTAGGCATTACTTAAGGTTCTTTGTAGCGTCTCTTCGGCCCCTAGCTGCAACTAATTTCACTCCTTTTACTGTACCTCCGTTCATATTCTCCTTCTTCCATCTTACTGTCCACCCTCTCCTAACAATTGTTTCATAGTGCAACTGCAAGGTTTTCCTCCTGTAACTCCTTTCAAACCTTTTAATGTCAATTTCCGTTTCAGCGCTGAACGGCCTTAGTTACCCAGTGCTTGGCATAATGCCAAATATCTATATAAATCAAATCAAATCAAGTCAACAAGATGCCACCTTCGTGCTGACTCCGCCTTGCTTGAATTCAGCCGACTTCTTGCACAGCGACTTAAAGAGAGCTTCCAGGAATGGGTTGACCATCCAATTCATGGATTTTCTAGTTCCCTGTATAAAATATAAGGTCTATATCACTCTGACCTTACTGAAAGTCGGATCCAAATTCTTTTGCTTGACGGTCACGTGTCTTAGCCACCAGACCATGTGACTATGTGTTTGTGTATACAAGAGTAAATGAAAACCAGAACTGTTGAGATATATTTAACCCAGACATATATACACATTTGAATGTTCAATCGATTCCCAGCACACACAAGTAAAGGATTATCAAATAGAATTAATTTTAAAAATCAACAATGTTAACTTTAAATTAAACGTCCCTCCCTTAACCCAACCTTTTCCTCCCCATCCATGGCTACCTCCAAATGTTCAATCTCTGGGACTAACACACCCATTCTGTACCGGCTTTGGGATCTCCCCTACCCCTACTCCCAAGACCCACCACACCCTAAGTTCCCCAACCTGTCAGACCTAGTCTCCTGCATGGGAGCATTCACCAGGGGAGTACCTGAGTGTCCTACGCTGCTCTCTCATCTTCGTAGTAGCAGGGGCTGTCGGTCTCGACCTTCACTTCCCTTGCAACCGGCCGAGGGAGCACACGTTCGTCCCCGGCCTCCTCCAGTGCTGCCTCCTGTTGCCGGAAGGACAAGACTCCGCTGATAGTGCCTTGTTCTCACGTTCCTTTCTTCAGGTAGCTTCTTCGGTTGCCTCCACCATCCATTCTCTCCCGTCGGAAGGCATGTTTTTATTCGTTGGAGTTTTCTCCCATTTTTAATTTCTAATATGTTTCCTCTGTATCTTATAGTGTGAATAGTTTTATCATTGTTGTAGCTTTTAGTATGACTGAATATTAACATACATGCAGTCGATGTTCCACGCTTTTTAAAACCATTTTAACGAAATCTCTAAAGGGGAAAAGTTTTGAAAGAGTCCAACCATTTTTTTTTCTTTTTTTTTTTTTTTTGGGGGGGGGGTTTTTTTTTTTTTGGGAGGGGGGCGGGCGGTTTTCTTTGAGATATACTGCTTATAGGTTGTGTGGGGGGGGGGGGGTAGAGTGCATTAGCTTAGGCTACGTGTTGACGTATCGCTTAAATGTCAACGCATTGCATTCAGCAAGGATATATTTTGTCTTATTGAAAACAATTACGCAAGAAGACGAAATCAACAAAAGAAATCGCATTCACTCAGAGGTTGTTCATTTATCTATAATACATCTTGATTATCTGAGCAAGATATTTTGCACAGGAAACCAGTAACAATTATGCATTGATAATATATTTCAACTATCAGTTTGCTTCCACGGAGAACGTACGAGACGGGTAAATGACCCTTGTAGATTACTTTGTTCATTTATAATACCTTCATTTATTTACCTTAAAAAAAGGAAGATCTCTTATTTCGCAGTTTTAAAACTCCATAAACTTCACTTTGCCGAAAGTATTTAATCAAGAGGAAACAAGGTTCGCTGTTGAGAAGTATTTTATGTTATTCTGCAACCGCAAAAAAAAAGCCCGTTACTTGCCTCAGGCAATAAGATTAAAACTGAATAAAAAGCAGCTATATTCGGTGGTTTCTGAAATGGGAAATCATGAGTGCATTTGTATTTAAAAGTGATATTCTTTTACACTCAGTTTTGAAATATGTGCATGAATCTCTAATGTGAGTTGACGGGAATTCATAAAATAATGTATGACTGTTATGCATATAGTACAGCACTGTATGATATTACAAGTTAGCCTTCGATCCTGAATTGCAACTATTGGGCAGGTCAACACACCTTGCAACCGGGACACTGAAGTTCTTGATGACCCACACTCAAGCGCAGAGTAACTGATTTTTTTTTTTTTTAGTATTCTATTCAACATGATGCTCGCATCTGGTTATCACACTATAACGTCCGTAGGATGTTAACAGGCGAATCCTTTTTAAGAGCAAGAATCAGAGCTGGCATGAAAAAAGTAATTATGTTTTGGCATAAAAATGAAAGACGGAAGGAGTGAACGAATGCTCAACTTTTTCTTGTGGTCCTCTGAATAACATAACTAATTCTCTCTCTCTCTCTCTCTCTCTCTCTCTCTCTCTCTCTCTCTCTCTCGCGCGCGCACATACACGTAGTCAATGCTTTCCCTTGTGGTTATGGAAATCGTCTGTAGCACAAGTCTGTGGTCAAAACAGGTTGGAAAGTCGGGAAAGCGCGAAGTACGACAATACAGAAGTACTAAAGATTTGTTTCCTTTCGTTCATCATGTGATTATATATATCATATATGTATATATATATATATATATATATATATTATGTATGTTTATATACATATATATTATATATATGTATATACATATAAAAAATCTACAGTACGTCTTTGATAACACTATTATGTTCTTCCATTCTCACATGGTCAAAGAAATCTGCGAACTACGACAGAAATTGGTACCTTCGATTCTGCCAGTGACCTTAAAGTGTTATTTTTGTCTCTTATACACTGTAGTTTAGTCCTTCTGTCTGTTTCCTTTTACAGCAAGAGTTGCAGCATTGCCTAATAATAATAATAATAATAATAATAATAATAATAATATATATATATATATATGTGTGTGTGTGTGTATGTATATACATATACAAAATACATATTATCTTTAATAACAGAGTTAATCAAAACGATTTTCAAAAATGTTAGCAATGCTGCAACTTTTGCTGTAAAAGGAAACAGACAGAAGGACTAAACTACAGCATATAAGAGAACTAACAAAGAAAACCATCTTTGAGTAAACAATAAAATTATTGGGTTTGTTTAATATACTTATTGTTTTACTTTTATTTTCATCGCTGTCCGATTCAACACATACAACAAATTTTTAACACCGTACCACCTGAAGTTAACCTGGCAACAGTAGCAAAAACTATTACATCAAAAGCAAAAACAGTGACGTCAGCGATAACAGTGGATAAGAACTTTGGTTAGTTACGGTGCGTCGGACATTTCTGTGCCGTCGTGTTTTGTGCTTTGAGTTGAGACAGCAAAACATCGGTAATGAAGCAAACACTTAATCCTTCTCCCTTACACTCTCTCTTTAACCGATCAGTTGAGTGTGCATTAGAACAGCCCATTATAATAAGATTAATTCTGCTAGATAAGCGAGCTAGCCTTCAATCAGTTTCATAAAAAATTCTACCTCCAAAGGAAATAACTAATGTTACGGCAGGAAATGACGTCGCTGCGCCATAAAGGAGCTCCTTCGAGCGTGGCTACATAAAGTAAAAAGGGAAATGAATTCCCTTCTTTGTCTTTCCGCGACTTTCTCTCTCGACAGGAGTGTGGATAGTTTTTTCTATAGGGCCGTGCGAGTTCTCTTTTTTTTCTGTTCTTTTTTCGTTTTCACTCAAATAACTCTTATTTCTTTCATTATTTGTCTCTCTATTTAATTTACTTTGGTCGTGACGAATTAAATTTCCACCCTATTTTATTACTGTGAAATTTATAATTGTCCTTTTTTTTTTAAATAATTCTTCTTTTTTGGTTGTGTCATTGTCGTCCTATAAAAGCCTAGCTCTATGTCGACTACGTACGTCAGTAAATGATGAATCATTCCCCCTTTTTTTTCTCTTCAGATATTTGATTTGCTTTGTTACTAACTGAAATTTGCACATGTCACAGTGGCAAATTCGCGAGATGTATACTAGTATTACACCAGCCCCGGTTTTTTTGGCCGTACCCATAAGTTAAGTTAGGTTAGGTTGGGTTGGGTTGGTTTAGTTGAAGAAAACATTGTACAGGTTAATTTGGGTGTGGGAAACATAATGAGATTATTCCCAAGAAGATTTTAAAGCCAGTTTTCAAGAAATGGCGTCCCGCTTGTTCAGGGAAGGTTCGGTACTTGTTTACAGTTTGGGAATATGTGTCCTGATGCTGCCATGTTTGCTGCGGATGTTTTCATGGGGAGTCACTCACTCTATTTGTTACGCGTCTATGATTCAGGTCACTTGATGCCAACTGTCATTACGAGTCCATTTCACAATCTAATGGGTGTTCCGTTTGATGGGTTGCCAGACCTTTATCCTTTTTACGGGACTATTTATACGTTACAAAAGCGAAGTTAACATAACATAGGTTAGTCTAATATGTGAGCTTCATTAAAAGAAAATACACTCAAGTATGATTATGTTTATGTAAACTCACTATACACAAGCATGCGTTCATAAGTTAAAAAAAAATACATGTACACCTGTTGCACTTCAACAGAGGCATCATCGCTAACAGGAAGTAGAGAGCATACAGCTTTTTGAGTAATAATTTTTTTATTTATTTGTTTATCTATTTATGGCTCAGCAATTGATTCAGTATCACTGATTTGATTCATACCTTTATGCTATAGCCTTTTCTTCATTAGTGTCATATGAAGAGCACGGCCTCCCTTCATACTAGATGATTAGTTATTTTATTAGTCATTTCTCCACTCCACCAACTACAGTGATATATACAAATATCCAAAAGATTTATTGTAGAAGAAAAAAATAAATCTACTCCATTTGCGTTCATACAAGTAGAAGACCGGAGAAGCAGGCAGATGTGATAGCTTTTAACACCAGGAAACTGATAAATGGGACGTTCATGGCAAATAAAGACAGCATCAGTGCAAACGGATAAAATCAAATACAGAAAGTTTTGAATGACTGGGTGGAAAGAACCGTATACTTCCATTGTTAGTTTACCTGGCCTTAGTACTTTATTTATATATTTATTTATTTATTCATTCATTCGTTGTCGGTAATGTTAATTTTGTCAGTTGTCATAATTATATGGAAGTTTTTCCATGTTTGAATAATAACTTAGCCAGGTGAACCAATTGTGGAAACGCTATTCACATAAAAGGAATAAACGAAAAGGGGTTTGAAACTCTACGGACGAATTCTTCCCAGTTACTACACGGTATTTTTATGCTCAACAGTAATAAATAAGGAAGCCTTTTGAGCACAAATTAAATCTTGTTACACACCTGCACTATAACTCAGTTGGAAGTATATTAAAAAAATTTAAGCGATTTTTGTAGTATTTTATTGACATATGTGTATACATATGTATGTATGTATAACATTTTGGAAGGGTTGCCAGGAGGAATGAATGGAATACAAGAGGTATCAGAGAGGAGGGTCTCAACACTAAGGAAGCGAGAGCTTGCTGTCATTGTCATGTAATAAAGAGGTGAACAGTGCAGTGTGTGTGTATGGTAGTTTGGTAAGCTGCTGATGAACCTTCTGCGTAGTTGTAAGAAGAGGATGATGTTACATTTCATCTACCACTTTCTCAGGAACCACCAGTTGGTAGGAGGAACGGATTGATACACACACACACACACACACACACACACACACACACACACACTATATATATATATATATATATATATATACATATATATATCTAGATCTATGGTCACTTTTTCTCAGATACATATGCAATTGTAATAGCCACAATGCCCTCATAACTTCTTGAAATCTTTGCTCTTTTTTGGATACGCTTGTCACTACAAAGGCCTGAAGATCCAAGTTCAAAGAATTTGAAGAAGAAATCATGATGTAACCTGGGTTTCGTTTCCCAGGACCGGACATCACAATTTCTTCTTCAAATTTCTTTGAACTTGGATTTCTTCGACTTTGTAGTGGACAAGCGTATCCAAAAAGAGCAAAGATTTCAAGAAGTTAGGAGGGCATTGTGGCTATTACAATTGCATATATATAGTATATATATATATATATATATATATATATATATATATATATATATATCTATATATATATGATATATATATAAAACATTTGGTTCTTTGACTAGATGAGGCCGGTGTTTAGATGGGTGACATTCTACTAGAAACCATATCTTACAACAGTAGTAGCTTAGAATCAGAAGAATTACATTTCTCAAGGCTATCCCCACTAACAGGAAACTGATCTATAGGTTCTCCTAAAATACCGGTAAATTTGAAAACTTGACGACAAGCGCTGGCCTACTCACACGTCTATCAACAATTCAAATCGTAGAATTGTAAATGATCGCCATTTCAAAAATGTTTATTCTGTACTTGAATGTTATATAATTATGTCTCGGCAAAGCTCTTTAACGAAACAGGTGACCCAACGCAAGGCCGAATACAGTCACCCTCTCCTTCCACATTCGGTGGCAGGCACAGTTCGCGCACATAACAGTTTACGCCTCATGAAAAATGCATAACCCCGTGAAATGCAGGTGTGTTGTTGGATAACTGCTATGATGTACTGTGTCTTCCAGTAGCCGTTTGAATTCTGCGTTGAAGAAGTATTTGTTGAGATTTTTCAGTAACTGGTATTTATTTTCTAACGATAAATGCAATAACGTTTGAACTTCTATAGACAACTGAAAGCTTTTTGGTACAGTCTGTTACAGTTTCTTTGAAAACAATTCATTTCATGTTTTTCTTAACTTCTTTTAAATTGTTTCAACCTTATTTCATACACCGTAATCACAAATCAGTACTTGGTTCTTTGTTAGTAGACGTTTTCTTTGATAGGGTATTTATCATTAACCTGATTTGGTTCTCTGTTGATTGCATTCCATTATCTTAATAATTCTTATGACTGTTTTGTTCATGCGTCGCAAGTTTTGAACGAGATATATTTCTTGTAGGGCCGATCATTTTTCTTTGTCTCAGATGGAATTTTAGGTTCTTGAATCGATATTTAGTTTTTTCTTCTTTTATGAATAAAAGAAAATGTATTCATCTTCCTTTGTACTCAAACTCAGTAACGCCTCTTGTCCCAATCATCATTAACAAACATAAACCGTAGATTAAGCAACCACGAATAAAATATAGTGCTCTCGTAAATTTTTAATAGGAATATTTGCATTAATAACCAATTAAGAGTCAACATGATCACACCTAAACTATGCATCCTAACCGACAGTTCAGCGAAGCCTGTTAAAAGGATGATGACTGGGACTTAGTACCCAGCAACTTTTACGTCATCTAGATGTAGATTAAAGTCAACTTCTACATAAGATAGAACTGACCTTCCTATGTTGCTACATTATATAGCTACAATAACATTTATCTGTGAGCATGTCTCCGTCTTTGTATTTATCCAAAAACTAAAGGTTTCGTTGGATACTTTTCGTTTTTTTTTTTTTTTTTTTTTTTTTTTTTTGTTTTTTTTTTTTTGCAGTCCTTACCATCATCAGAAGAAAACGCTCTATTTGTAAAAACAACAGCCCTTTCTGGAAAATAACTTCATTTAACATATCTCTCAGAAATTGCCAGTACATAATGTAATTTGAAAAATAAGAACCGAAAGTCTCAATCAATCGATCAATGACTGTATAATATATATATATATATATATATATAATATATATATATATATATATATATATATGTATATATATAATATATATATATATATATATATATATAATATTATATATATGTGTGTGTGTGTGTGTGTGTGTGGGTGTGTGTGTGTGTATGTTTGCCAAATTACATTTCGTCTAATTTCCATCAGGTTCATTTCTAGTTTCCAACAAGTTCACTGGCATACAATGTCATTTGACGTAATTAGCAATGTAATAAATCCCGTTCATCCTCAGATCATAATAGGTACGTTGCCCACATGAAGCCGTTATGCCAGAGTACAGAACCAGTTCAAATTATTAACGGCAAAGTAAACGAGGCGTTCATTTAGTCGGATAATTATTATTTAACCGGAAGATGTGCGGTGACGAGACGCATCCGAATGACATTCAAAGCTACTACTACGGGTTATTGAACCGAACTCGCGACACAACCTCCACCTGGGTTCAGTTATCGCTCGTGCCTTATTTGCCAGCGGTCATGTTTACTTGGCCCTGATGATGAGGTGAGTTTGCCGCAGAACGGGTTCCAGTTGAACGACCTTTTTTATTCAGCGTTGACTTCCTCAGGACCGTTCTGCCATCCCGTCCTTCTCCCTTCCTCCCTCCCTCTCCCTTCCTCCCTCTTGTCCACTTTTCTTCGTCCTCTTCTTCTTCCTCCTCTTACCTCTGTTCATTCTCACACTAATAATGACCGGAGTCGAACTTGCTTTCAGACTTCCAAGTTAATGATACGGTGATGATAAAAATATATTTAAGAGCCGTGGGTTAAACCGTTTTGTTGGTTAACTTCTTCGCTTTAGAGCTTCCATCGTCACTTGAAACTGACAGTCATCATGATAGGGTGCGAGTATAAGTCAACTTTTACTCGACAGTAAATAAAATCAGTCTTGGAATACAGACATGGCTGTGTGTGTGTGTGTGCTGTGTTGTGTCTGTGTGTGTATGTGTGTGCGCGCGCGCGATAGCTATAACCGGTGACATATGAAAGAGTAATTTATAAATTACGTATGAGAATCGGCGATTATGTAACAGCCGACACCATGATGGTAGACCTTAAAATAAAAGTTTGTGTACCTTAGTAGCGTATGCATGTTGTCAGTTTATAATCAATGGAAGACTGGATTACTATTAGCATGGTAGTTTGTTGATTTCCGCTCAAATGCAGCTAATCGTTTGTTATATTATATTTGCAGTCTTATACGAATCATACATTTACGAAGTAGTAGCAGAACCTGAAACTAGAAATTAAATCGCAATCATGCGTCTTCTTATCCACATTTCGTCTAAATAGGTGGACTACTGTGAAGACCGGTGGTGTGTTTATAATACATATTGTGGAGAAAAATTCAAGTGCTGCCGGCTAAACTCTAGGTACCGTTCGGTCTTGAACAAATAGCAATCCTGTAATTGCCCCGTAGGACGATCTTGCATAAGCTGCTCTGGGATGATTTAAATTCCGTCAGTGGGTGGCGATGGACTCCATCTGTGGTTTTTGCTTTTACCTCTTTAAAACCGTTTTGTTAGGTGAAAAGCAAACTAGCTTACATAGTAAATTCTTACTTAATACTGTATAGGATTGTTGCAATTTTAAAGACTGTTATTTTATGGTCTTTTCTTTTATATAGTTTGTATTCGTAGCATATACGTATGTAATGCTTAAGGGGTATTCCCTAAGAGTATTCGAGAGCGCTTTACACATAAAGAAACGTAGAAGGGAAACTTGGAGACTCAAGGGAAGTCCTAGTATTCTTGGCAAGGAAAAATCAATTAATTGAGGCTTACCTATTATGATCGGAAAAAGATAACACAGAATTGAGTTTGTTTAAATGATGCTGAAATTTATACAAAATTTGCTTTTGTACTTATATGAATAAAAATAAAAACTTTCTGGAGAGGAAACTGTTGTTGATTACTTTCAATTCTTCAAGAGAAGAAGTAGAGAAAGAAGAAAGTCTTAGAGAGAAGAAGATGTAGAGAAAGAAGGAATTCTTAGAGGGAAGAAGTAGAGAAAAAAGAAATTCTTAGAGAGAAGAAGAAGAAGTAGAGAAAGAAGGAAATCTTAGAGGGAAGAAGTAGAGAAAGAAGTAGAGAAAGAAGAAATTCTTAGAGAAGAAGTAGTAGAGAAAGAAGACGACTTTGACCAAGAGGCTTCTTTGGTGAATGATCTGTATCAACCCTTTTACGGACGGTCTATGACCTTCGTCTTACGGTCCCTCGTGCAGTAGACCAGGCTGTCTACTCCTCCTTGCCCAGATCTTCTGGGGCAACGCCCTCTGCCCCACTTTTCAAGTTGCCAAGAATGCTGTAGCAGAAGCAGCAGCAGCAGGTTTCCTGGGCCCTTTGCCTTCTTGCCATAAAGGTTTTTCATGGCACCCTCCCTCCCCTCCCCACACCCCCCCCCCCCTCCAACACCCTCCTCCCTTCCCAGAACTCTCCCTCTTTTTTATTTTTTAGGGACTATGAAGACACCTCGCATCCTACTTAATGGATGTACTGGTAGTATTGATGAGGTCGGTCCCCAAGTATAGGCGAAGAAAGGAAAGCTTCTTAAAAATGCAGATATTTTTGATGACGTAAGCAGCGAATTGCACATCTGGTTGTTAATCGGCTGTCGTTGTCGTAGCTGTAGTGAAGAGAAAGAGAGAGAGAGAAATTTTAAAGTGAAGGATCAGTAATCTATCAAAATGTACGTTGAAGACATCTCAATGAGTTCACTTGTCGCTCTCTCGGTCAGTCCACCTCACTGTACAGATATATATATAAAGCCTCTAGCGAACGAGCGAGAAATGTGCTGGCCTTCCTGTTATTCTGTTCTATCACCGGGTTGACAACGCCCGGCGGTCTTTCTTTCTCCCTACGTTCATTCTGCATTGCGAAGGGTATGAATGGTACTAAATGGTCATAAGATCTCACTAACAACTTTCAAATAATACCGTAATTCACCTTTTATACGACTTTAAGCTGTTGAATTAATATATCCAGAATTAACAGAAAGCTCTGTAATCGTAAAAAAAATTAAAGAAATGAAAAAGATGTTTTTCACTTTTTAAATTGATGTTTAGTGTATCAGGAATGTCACATGCATGCGCATACATTCTTGTGCGTTTCTTTTTATTTTTTGCCTATTGCTATTCTTTATAACGAGCACGCGCTCTTAAAAGATTAACTCAATTTACCACAAATTTGCTGAGCCAATTTCATGAGTATTCTTATATGAATGATAGGACGAATAGAGAAAAAAAAACTTTATATGAATACCGGGAATTAGTAAGAGAAAACATTTAATAATACTCAGCTGTCAATAAATGAATAACCAATTTTATTAAATTTATTTACTCTTCCATTTATTTACTCAGTGTATGCCTCTTAGCTTTGCAAGGATTTATTTAAATATTAACAAAAGGAAGTGTACCCGAGGGTACCCTTATGCGACGGAACTCAAAACCATTGCGTGGAGAATTGTATGTGGTATTATTTGTATTGCACTATTGTTGTTTGTTCACCTCTCTCTCTCTCTCTCTCTCTCTCTCTCTCTCTCTCTCTCTCTCTCTCTCTCTCTCTCTCTTCTGAATATTTTTTATTAGGAAATTGGCTCCCAAGGTGAAGATCCCAGGAGATAGGAACGTCTATTATGCGGTCGTCACCTGACCAAAGTCAACTAATACCGCGCATAAGGTGGCCCATCTGCCACCAATAGCAGACTAGAAAGAAACTCCAGTCAGTTAATTAAGCAAGACGTACATGAAAGGTGGATATGTCGAGGGAGCGCAGCGCTCAGGAAGCTTCTTAACTTAAAGAATGCCGAGAAAATCTTCAGACATCTAAATTCAAGTCCAAACTGACCCCTCCTCGATGCGAGGGCCGAGCACAGGAGCTTCTGCCTACCGGGCAGAGTTGAGGCTCCACGTTGGAGCGGTTTGTCGGGACTGGTTACGGTTTGCTTGGTTAGGAGATTGGTTATCTTTTTTTTTTTTTGGTGAGTTGTTAAATATTTCTTGAAGTTACTGGTAATTTTCATACGGCATACTAGAATTTCAAGAATTAATATCCCTTATAGCACATGCTTGGTGGATATATCAATTGTTTCATACTGTTAAAGATTAAAAGCCAAATAAATTTAGATATATATACATGATTTACTCAACTTTTTATACTGGAACTGCTCGTATTGCTGCAGCGCAAATAAAAGGAATAAAAAATAACGCAAATATGAATCTTAATTGTAAAGGCAGCACCAGCCTTCTTTGAGCAAAGTGTAACCTACCTAATTCTATCCAGCAAGAACAAAAATGACAAGACCGTTGCTTAAGGGTGGGTTTGATAATGTCATATAAAGGAGACCGCACTTATCGAACCAGGAATTTCCGAGTGTAATAGTACACTGGCCAACAGATCGATTAACGAAGAGAAAAATAGTCAAACGAATATCTGAAGTGCAAGCAAAGAGACTTAAAGAGAGTAAATACGCAAAGGAAGTTTACTAACAGAAAAACATGCATGAAAATGCAGGGAGAGGAAAGAAGTTAAATAAGACGTCATCAGACGGCCAGTTCAGTTGCTATTAATATTTCATTTCAGAATCATTAGATGTAAAACCCCTCTAATACTCGTGCTTTCGTAGAACAGAAAGGGAGAAGTCAATATTTTTAACTTACGATCTAATTCTGTTTTTTCCAACTTGTATGCTCTGCTGCTAAGGGAGATGTATGAAAATCAGATAGACTGCCGGATTGTTGAATGAGTAGACTCGAAATGTGTATACAATTTACACAAACTCAACAACGTTTGGGAGTTGTGTACCTGTCCCATTATTAGTAACAAATAAACGACGTAACAGGGAGTGCGAAAACCAGCTCCTCTTCGTAGCGGCTGTGAACTAATCTGGCCTGGTACCTCATGCACCACGATTGGCACATAATTCATCACAAAAATGGTAAAACGCCGCAATAGGCAGCATCATGACGATGATAAGCACGAATAGAGTAGTTATGTGGATCAAATCTCTACAGAACTATGAACCCAAAATTACGGTATGTTTGTAAGACAGAATAAAAATACGGCATTCTTAAGATCAAAGACGTCTTTGTTTCTCCTTACTTCATCGTAAATCGTAACTTTTGTGTATAACTTTTTTATTTATGAGAAAGAGATATACTTTGTCCAGAGAAGTATTATTGTATTCCGATAACTCCTGCTGTCTTCCTTAGAAAAGGAAGAAAAGAAACAAATATCACTCACTGGGTCACTTTCTCCTATTTCCAATCGGAACGTGAATGTTTTTAGGACATTGTCTCAATAATAATAATAATAATAATAATAATAATAATAATATGGTAATGAATAAACATATTTCCCATGTAAGTGCACATATACAACACGAATAACCTACTTAGGTACGTTGTTGGGAGAGAGAGAGAGAGAGAGAGAGAGAGAGAGAGAGAGAGAGAGAGAGAGATCCTTTAACAGTTATCAGAAAGGGGTGAAAAGATCAAGACGTCTTGTGCCAGGATGACTACTCTTCTCCACAAGCGCATCTCCGCAAATGCTGCCCCACTTGGCACTCATTCCTCTGGCAACGGTGTCACCGCAAACGTATGCTGTGTACAGTTTCTCGGTTACCTACATAGCTCCGTCTGTCTGTCTAGAATGCAGAGCCAATATGACAATTCTCTCTCTCTCTCTCTCTCTCTATGGTGGGACGGGGGGCTATTCGAGGAGGCAGAAAGCAATTGCCGATTCAGCATAAAACAGTGACAATATTGTTGCGCATCAAAACTGGGAGGAAATATATAAAAATATTGTTTTTTCATTTTTTAATTTTATTGCTGTGAGTCTAAAACAATCTTATTTAATGTTTTTCCTCAGAGGAAAATACCGGGACAAAAGTGATCGCAGACAGCACATCGCCTTTTGCACGTAGCCTCATTCTCCAAGTGTGTAGTACACTACATGCGTTTTCACGCTTCTCGTGATATGACCATCTACAAAATTACATTTACAGATAAATAGGTGAATGGATAAGTAAATACATAAATAAATAAATAGGCTACAGCTGTCCGTAGATATGACAGCCACCAGAGACGATTGCCTTGTTGAAAAGTCTCTATTCATGAGTCTTGCGAAAATGTCATCCCAAACCAAAGATTGTCTCTAGAGATGATCGTCCCCAGAGTAATTGCCTCCAGGAAAAGAATGAATGGAAAATTAGCATCCTTGAGAAAACCTCTAGAAATTATTTTCCCAACTAAAATTTCCTTCCTTGGTGAATATCTTTAGAGATTACCTTCTCTAGAGCTGATGTTCCTCAAAATCATCATCACGGGAGACGATCGTCTTCCGAGATGTTCATCTCAACACTTTTTTTTCATTTCAACGCACAGAGATTTCCTGGCGGTCTTTTTACATATGACTCGCTACTGCGAATTTTGTAATATATTTTGCATGTTATTTGTACATAGATGTTTACATTGATTATTTTTAGGACGCGCTTTGATGAAAGAAAAATACATGTAATATATATATTATATATATATTATTATTTTATATATATATAATATTTATATCTATATATATATATACATATATATATATATATATATGGCATATATATGTGTGTATGTGTGTGTGTGTGTGTGGGGCAGAAAATCTCTATCCTTTTTTGCACGTGCCGATTCCTCTAAAACATGCCCCAAAACTCATATATGTAACTTTTGCAGGATGGGTCGTCTTGTATGGCTGAGCCTGGCAGTTCTGGCCATCTCGGCTGCGGTCACCGTAGCCGTGATGAAGGACCGGAAGGCCAGAATCGTGTGTTACTTTTCCAACTGGGCCATTTACCGCGAGGGCCTCGGTAAATACACCATCGATGACATCCCCGGTGACAAATGCACCCACATTGTGTATTCCTTCATCGGTGTCTCTAATGTGACGTGGGAGGTCCTAGTGCTGGATCCTGAGGTAAACTGTTTAGTCCTTCAAACTCTGTAGAAGGCCCCCTGTGCTACTCGTACTAGCCCTTTCAATGGCTTACGTCTCACTGCTTGGGCTAGCTCTACTAACCCACTGAAAAGTTTTTGATTATATATTGCTTTCTTCATAACATGCATTTTTTTCCTTTATTTGCGTAGAACAACATACTAGCCTCAATGGTCCGTAGTGATTAATTTCACTCCAGTTTTCTCATAAGGTCTCATAAGGATGAGGTTTGCAATTCTCCATAGTACTAATAGGATAATGTTATCCTGAAACTGAGTGTTCCAAGGGTGAAGGGTGTTTTACGTAAAGATAATTCAGCGAACAAAAGTAGAGTTTTATGTTCTAGGCACATTGTCACTTGAAGATATCGTAGAAAATTAAGCCTAATTTTTTACGAATAGTAATTATCAATCTTTTCAGACCCTCCTAGTACCATTAAACAGCAATAAGTCAAACAAAGCAATTAAAATCCTTTGAAAGTTAATGGTAATTTCCTTTAAAATATGAAGTTCATTGCCTTCAATATTTACTCTATAATTTTTTCATTTTTTTTACATATGGGATCTTAGACATCACGAAATTATAATGTGTTTGTCACTGACGCCTCCTTAATTCGCGCAGGTGGATGTGGAAAAGAATGGCTTCAAAAATTTTACAGCACTCAGGGAGAAATGGCCCCACCTACAAACAATGTTGGCCATCGGAGGCTGGGGCGAAGGAGGCAAAAAATACTCCCAGATGGCCGGAGTACCAGCACGAAGGGCTTCCTTAATCAACAGTGTTGTGCGTAAGTGACTACTGAGTACTAGAAGGTCTTTATCGAAGACAAATCTTGTTTACAGCACTCATGTAACGTCATAATTCTGTGTCAGAAAGAAAGAGTTACTCGTTCTGTATTCTAGTAAGAAGAAACCTAAGGCGATAATAATTTCCAGTTTCATGAGGTGAAGTAATACTGCGTACACTCATAATGAACTTTAAGCCACTGTACAATACGCTTTGTTGATATACAGTTTTTTGCTTTGCTCCCAATTCTGTCTGTCTCCTTTTCAGAATACATGCATCAGTACGGCTTCGACGGTTTTGATCTCGACTGGGAGTATCCTGGGGCAGCTGACAGAGGCGGTACTTTTAAAGACAAAGACAACTTCATGTAAGATAACCTTGGTTCTGCTGTGCTTTCAAAAAAGATAAGTTTAAGTGAGATCACTTACATATGGTGCACATCCTGGCAATCTCCTATACTGCTAACGAAACAGGCCTGGCGAAAATACCATAACCACCAAAGAAGTCAGATACTAAGTCTCAGAAACTTTGACGTCAGACAAATATATTAGGGACTTGATTTTATTTTATTCAAAGTGCCGTATCCATCAACAGAACAGGGATTTTACAGTTTCAAAGAAACTAACAAAATGTGAACGGCCTCTGGGTTTTAACCTCACTTTTCCATGAATTTATTCTAACTTAGTTCTTGAAGATGCAACACTTTCACACTCGTTCTCATGAGATTAGTTATTATGAGATTTATCTATGACGAGACAAAGCGCAGAAATTAGATTTATCTTTGAACGAGAAATTAGTGTAATTTGAAACTGTGGTAAGAAAGACACGGTACATACATAAAAAAAGGGCGAATATGGTAAGATATAGACATATGGAGTTCGTTTTTAAGGGCTATTTAAGGAATAACTTTAGGGCTTGCAGAGGGGGAGGGGTAACTTCTGGTGACAGAGCTTATTTACCCTTTTTCTCCTGCATAAGAGATCACTGGTATGACCTCTACAAACTGAAGGTGCGACGATCGCTGGTGCTGCAAGGATATCTTCGTCCTTAATGACGATGTTGCAGCTCTGCAACGGGTACGAAGTAGGTCTTGAATAGATTATATGTCGCACCACCGACGAATAGTGGGAGGAACGACATTATCAGAGATGAATCGCGATCACCCAGCACTGGATAGTGCAAGACTCCCACAACAGTATGGCAAATGGAATTTTTGGGGTTCCTCTATCACACCACTTGCCCACATTGTTTGCCTTCGGGGAAAGTAAGACGGGAAATATGGCCTCCATTGAGATATTAGTCAGTATATATGTTATGTACCGCAGTCACTCCAACACATGCAGAGGTGTCTTGAGACAACGAGCTAGACCTGCTTCCTCATTCAGCAAAAATAAAATAATGATAAATAAATGAAAATAAGATAAAATAAAATAACAGTAAGGAGGTCTACTTGCGGAGATTACTTTGGGAGACCATAAAGAGTTAGGGAAATCACCTCCCTGGGAATAGATAGTGTCTTGTGGACATGTGTACTTGTCAAACATCTTTAATCAAGCAGACAGGTATGTGGTGTAAAGGTGAGATACCAGGGGAAGAATAGGCATGATATAAATAAAGGTGGAGACAGAAATATGCGAAAGGAAAAATAAAAAAATAGAAATGGGGCAAGGAATGGGTCTGCCTACAACCAGTGCAATCGGCTGGATTCTAACGGAATCCTTTATTTGATTGCCAAGACCTCGTGTTTCTGTAAAATATCTGAATGACAAAAAATAAATAAATAAAAAACAGTGTTCAATTCGTTCATTTTTATCAAGACATTCAATCTGCTCTACAGTTATTATTTTTATATTGCCTGGGAAAACTTTACATCACGGATGTGTACGTCAGGCTTCAAAACAAATTTTTACATTCGTACACATATTAATGGTCTCTCTCCCTCTCATTTATTCAGAATTTTTATGATTATCATAATTTTCCATACTGACGTGAAAATGAGGCCCGGTGAAGTGACTGATAGATTAATGGACCACTTTCCACAACCTGTAAAAAATATCCTTCCACGTTCTTCCAGGGATTTCGTGAATGAATTAAGAGCAGCGTTCGACAAGGAGGGCAAGAACTGGGAGATCTCGATGGCTGTACCCGTCGCCAAATTCAGACTGCAGGAGGGTTACCACGTACAGGAGCTCTGCAAGTAAGTCTTATGGGACCTTGTGATTTTTTTTCTTAACCTTTCACTTCTCTTCAATCATTCATGAATAATTACAAAAACACAATTTGTTTCTGTATTATGCATTTTTAATATTGATTTCTTCATGCATTTATATTCTCATTACTAAACATTTTTCTTCATACGTCAAATTGTTATAATTTACGTTGATATATTCCTAAAGCATTTTTCCAAAACGTTAATGGTTTTATATAACTCAGCTTTCATAAATTCGTGAACTTTTTATACATTCATTCGTTACTTTGCTCTCTCTTTCACCGTTGCACCTGCATAGTTTTTTGTATGCACATTTAAACATTAATCCCCATCCCACTCTCTATTCTGTTTCCTTTCATTGCGAATAATATAATGGTTAATAAGCAATCCTGAAATGTCTGTTACCGGAGTACTTTTAAAGCGTTATAACCGTTGAGGTATACAGTTGCCTCGGCTATGAGGTGCGCTCACCACACGAGCAGCAGTGCTCGTCAGTCATAGCAAAAAATAGAACAAATATCCTCATTATCACTTGAAAGACATAACTTTCTGTGGTTTTTGTTCTGTTACAAACGTGTGTATTTCTAATACTTTTCTCTTGCCTCAATGAAAATTTGAGAGTGGATCTGCCAGACTCTCTTCAATTGCAATGCAGTATTTCTTCATGCAAAACCCGCGCCCCTTTTCTCTCGCTCAACTATGTAGACGGGCTCCGTTTTATTTCCACTTTTTCAATATCTTTTCCTTCATCAGCCAATTAGATGCCATCCACGTTATGACTTACGATCTGCGAGGAAACTGGGCTGGATTTGCGGATGTTCACTCGCCTCTTTACAAAAGGCCTTTTGATCAGTGGGCGTACGAGAAGCTCAATGTGGTGAGTTCCTTTTCTTCTGTTTAACAAAACACACACTAAAATAACATTTATCAGACAGACACGCACGTAAGTGCACACAGTCACACACTAATATACAAACAACTAGTAAACGTATGTCATTTGTAGAAGCTCGTACGCTTGTCCATCAGTGTGTAGAATGATTATGAGAAGTTGATCTGGAAAATATTCAGATGGGGGTCTACTCATCTTTTGCATGTTGGTCACTGCAGACAAAAAGAAAAAAAAACAATTCTAAGATTTATTCACTTCATTTTCTGTCAGGCTTTCATTTAAATGGACACTATTCTCACTTATAATATGTTTCATTCATTAAGCAACCAATTTGTTTGACTCTCTTTGTTTATGCTGACATACGTCTGTTCCCACTTTCAGCAAGACGGCCTACAACTCTGGGTTGACCTGGGTTGCCCGAAAGACAAGCTGATCGTCGGAGTGCCGTTCTACGGCCGCACCTACACTTTGGGAAGTAAAGATGTCAATGATCTCCGCGCTCCGGTGAAGAAGTGGGAGGGAGGTGGTAAGCCCGGTCCTTACACGGGAGCCAAGGGCTTCATGGCCTACTACGAGGTAAAGGGGCTTAATGTTTGATGAGAACTTTCTTTCACTGGATAACTTTTACTGCATTTATTATATTTGACTTGGCCCACCGTTATTATTTGATGAACCGTCATTTATGTGAAGTATAATGCACGAGCCTATTGAAAACTCCTACACAAAACGTTCAGTAACTTTTCCAACAAAACAAAACAAAGGTCTTATACTCGAATCACGATTGACAGCAGTTCTTCATCCATCCTTGTGATAAATAACGGAGATCCTATAATAATAATAATGAAGTTTCGATTATTCATCATTACGCTTCATATAGAATGAAGACGGTCCTTCTATATTAAGGCAAATGAGTGTTCTCTGTTAAAACTCATTCCTTCACAAAAAGTTGTCGCCGGTTCTTTCTGGACAGTCAAAGATCAAATTGATTCAGCCGAGTTCCTAAATAAGAGATTAATTTGATTACGCATTTTTTCACCTTTCTTTGCACATTACACAGGCATTGTAAATGTTTAAGTCTTCTCGTTTCTAATTCGCTGCTGTATTATTTATCTTTCCATATTTTCAAATATTTCTGTCTCTCTTAGATCTGTCCTCTAGTAGGTGACCCAGAGTCCGGGTGGACAAAGAAGTTCGATGACATCGGCAAGTGCCCTTATACTTACAGTGGTACGTATAGACAGTGCATTCAAAATATGAAATAATGGATTTTTTATGGGAAAACTACTAGTAGAAACGTCGCATAATGTACGTTAAGCATGACTTTTTTTTATTGCTAACGTATGTGTGTATGTATTTCTGCAGGAGACCAATGGGTCGGTTACGAAGATGTCGAAAGTTTGAAGATCAAGATGGAATTCATCATTGGCAATGGCTACGGGGGTGCCATGACTTGGGCTATTGACATGGACGACTTCCACGGCACTTGCGGCATAGTCAATCCCCTTATCGAAGTTCTCTACGATTACATGAAGGATTACACCGTCCCAACACCGCCCCCAACAACGACCACACCCAAGGTCACATGGTGGAAGCCATGGAGCAGTAGTACCAGCACGACCCCTATGATGAAGCAAGAGACAACAACCAAACCGTCAAAACCAGCCGAACCAGTTATCGGGCCTGAAGAAGGTGGGGTACCAGAGCAAGAAGAAGTTATTGTTCCTCCATTTTATCCAGAATCTCCCTTCCCAGGCGGGAGAGCTAACTGTGCCCAGCAGGAATATTACCCACATGCGGAATGTTCAAAGGTAAAAACACATTTTTGAGATTATTCGTCATGAGCTAGACGTTTACTTTCACTGAAAGAGCAACTTTGTAGCATCTTGGATTAGCACCTTTGACTTGACAGACTTGGTATGATGATATACAGATGCTTATTCATGAAAGAGAAATTGAGATAGGCATTACGCTGATAAAATTAAGATGTCAAAGACGAGATGACATTTTTCACTGCAATCTCTCATTTCCGTTAGTATTTGGTGACTCCAATAAAATAAAATACGAGTTATTTAAAAAACCTAAAAGATTCATGGGACGTATGATTTCAGGTTATCATCTATTCACCTCCTAAAAAATAACTTTCCTTAGTATTTCGTCGAATTCCAGGTGTAGACCCTCTCTTATAAAATTAGATTTTTTCATCCTTTAGAATTAAGTTTGCAAAAGCTGCACTTATTGACTGTCACTGTGTGAAAGCATTCGCTAAACAAATTTTTTTTCTTTTCTTTGACAGTATTACTGGTGCGTCCATGGAGAACCTAAGGAATTCTCCTGCAAAAAAGGCACTGTATGGGACCAAAGCACTAAGATTTGCAATTGGCCACGCGTGGTTAACCGAAGTGATTGCAGCTACAGTTAATCAATGAAGAGAGGTTGCGATGACTAGCTCTTAAGGTTATCCAGGTCTAGCACACAGTTTTATCTAAACCGTAATATTCATTCAGATAAACTGAATTGCTGACCATTAAGGCCTCTACATTATGAAACTCATGATTACCGTAGGCACCCTGCCTTTTGTAGTTTTGATGCGGTTATGTACTCTATAATCGTTGGTGCTTCTAGATCCAGTAATATAGATTCACACTTATTTCTCCCGTTTGTGCTAGATAAGTCATCTAGCCACCATTTAGCATTAAACACAATGGAAGGCTTTGCTGAAGTAAGAAAATATTTTATTGCATTCATGTGTTAACCATGACCAAGCTTCGTTGGATACGGTCGAGTAAATTGTGTTTGTTGGTGGGAATTTATAGACAGTAAGACTTTAATTCTTGAGATTGTCATTTTCTTCTAAGAACTACTCATTAAGTACTATTTGCTTATAATATGATTTGGGCTAAGATTATTTATGTAAGTACTACCCCTAACATCGCCTACAGAAGACCGTGGCTCAGATATTATAGTTGAAGACTTTATTGTCATGTATTTATTTATTGTTTTAGATATTTCCTAATACCGTCATATAGAAGTCTGCCTTTTTGCGCAGAATGCCTCGAATTCAGCGAAAATAAAGGGTACCTAAATTGTCAGGATAACCAGGCATGACGCTGACGAGAATCAAGATGAGATCGAAGCACGCGAGTTGGGAACCGTTAAATACCCCTTACAATTTCACCTAACTCGACTCAACGGTAATGGACAAAAATGCTTAGAATCTGCTTCGTTATTTATTGTTTATTTATTGTCGACAGTTTCTGAATCAATTTTCTACACGAACTGTGAAGACGTTTTGTTTCAAATGAATATACGTTTTTACACGCTCTGGTATTTCATTTTCCAAAACTTCTGGTGTGGTGAAGTATCCACTCATGTATATGTATATGTATATATATATAGAATATATTATATATATATATATATATATATATAAAAATATTAATATATAATATTATATTATAATTATGTATATATATAATATATATATCTATATATATATATATATTAAAATATTGTATATAATAATATATATAATTATATATAATATATATATAATATATATATATATATATGTGTGTGTGTGTGTTGTTCGATCACAAGTAACACGTGAAGATGTATATCAAGAGACAGCAGGAAAAATGACAAGCAGCAGTACCTAGCGCTTTGCTTCTTGACTATAGGCTGTTTGGTTGTTCTGTATTTCACTTTTTTCGTTTTTATGTTTACCTTTGATATTTCAAAGCTGTTTTTCATTCTTTGAAATATTGTACTACCCTGATGAGATGTCTCTAAAAGTCGGGTGGGGGGACATTCTGAAAATTATACGGTTGCTAATGGCGAGGGAAGCGATCATTTTCAGCCGTGGGGTTTGAAGAAATGAACATGATTTGGTGCATTTCAATGACATATAAATGTGAATAGTATATGGATGATACTAGGGGGAAACGAGACTGATTTATCAATATTAGTCGGTCAACAGGTTTATAAGTCCACAAATTACAGATTGGTTAAAATACGGTACAAGTCTTTTGTGACATCCTCAATATGGAGTTCGGGAACACTTAACTGTAGAGCCTATGATCATTATTTCATTTTCAGGTCTACAATTTTTCTAGTTTTAACTTTAAAACATATTTGTAGAAAATAATGTCTAAAAGGGAAATCAAAGGCTTAGGCGCAGGAAAAGTAATGATAAACTCACAGGCAGCTGCTGCAACGTTGGAGTTTACCGACTTCGTATGTAAACAGTGGGACAAGTCACTCAAAATTTAAATGATACTAATCTGACCATGAACCTAATGACAAATTGCATAATCTATTTCTCTATTATTTTAATATTCTATAATTGCTTGTGTTGAGTATATAGTATTATTAATAGCCTCATTTCCAGCATCCGTTATATAAAACTTGGAAGAGAAAAGTGGGGGAGATATTTGATATGTTGTCCCCCACTGAATTAAAAAAAGGGGTTGTTGGTAATGTCACCGCCCACCCTGCAGACGACGCCCATGCATTCATTTAATGCAGACTGCTGTTTCAGCCACTAGTTGTGGCTTTTATTAAGGCTAAAATAGTTTTAACAATATAAAAAATGTTATAGAATAAAACAAGGACCTTAAAAACAAAAACCAGCAGGACAAAATTCATAGTTCAGGAATATTCTCCAGGAATATTCACACGAAGCATAAGATTTAAGTGTACTATAGTAAAATGCTTGTTGACAAAGAATTATTTTTGAGCAGTAGTATTTCCTGGAAAGGAACTATCAAAGATGGCTTTAAAATCGAAATCTTATAAGCAAAATAAACATTGAATTACAAGTGAAATAAGTTTCAGATGAAACAAGGGATAGTATAACGATCATAAAAAAAACTAGAAAATCATCATTTCTTTTTTCGTTTATAGTTACATAATCCCTATTCTAATATTGCTATACTTAGGGGCTTTAACCTCAATATTATGAATGTAGAGATTCCTTGATAAAACAGCTGAAATCAGGATATTTATATATATATATATATATATATATATATATATATATATATATATTTATTTGATATTCACTGATAATGGTATAGTTTTATGGTGTAAATTTAAATTGACGATATCGATTCATGTAATCTTTGCAAATGTCGCTTCCCTTCATCACTCATTCACACTGGACCCTTTCTGTATTTCCTTTTCCTTACATCGGTCGAGAGAGGCTCGATGCAAAACGAGCAGAATTTTATACTTTCCTGCCTTTGGTGAAGGGTCCAGCAATTTTGACACTGCTCAGAATGTCTTCAGAATTTTATTAGCTAATAAGATGCTTTAGGGTGTGGATGAGCAAGCGTCTTTAAAACGTCTTGCAAAATTTCATTATGACTGACTTTTTCCATAATCAAGCAGGCTGAAGTAATTGCTTCATTCCCTTTCATCGCAAGTAGTAATTGCGACTTCATAAGCATAAGAGGTATACGTAAGTACCAGTGGTGTTGCAGCACTTTTTTTTCTCATTATATAGGTATAGATATGTATAGAAAGCCTTTTTTCAGTGAAAAAATAAGTTTTATTCCTAGTTGAAGCTGCATGGAATTTTATGGCCTCATCATTTGAAAGGGATGACGGATATAATGTAACAATGACAACATGCCTGTTTTATTGCAATGTTTACTTAACTATTTTTTTTAAATTCAAAATGGCCATGATAATTGGTAAATTGCAGAAAATGTTGTTTACACATACAGATATAATATATATATATATATATATACATATATATATATATATATATTATATATATTGAAAAGGTATGCGGTATGCAGGAATACAAATAGGTTTTGTGCCACTCTCCAAATTTACCTTATGCTCTAACGCATTAGTCAGCCCCAATTTATCACCTCGTAAGGCTACCGTATCCCCAAATTCTGCCAAGAGCTCGCTTATCGCTTCAACATGCTCACTATAATCTACATTAACTAAATAATCTCTAAATATTCGTTTCCTTGATTGCATTTCTGCCTCTGAAAACTCAGATTTCCCTTCTACGATAGCCACTGAACCAGTATCACGACTCCAATCTTGGAAATCCAATATATATGTATTCCTCTGGTATCTCCTAACTGTATCATTACAGTTTAGTAATTCTAACCAAGTAATCGTATCCTTGGATACACTGTTCACCGATGCCTTGCTAATAACCCCTCTAAGCCTCTTGCTATTTTCAATAACACACCTTCATAGGTTTTCTCACTTCCCTCAATTTGACTTTTACCATAGTCTTTGAACCGGTCATTAACACAATATCCTCCGATAAAACACCTCTATATTTGTGGTTAGTACCTCCCCTTTCACCCCCCATTACCACCCTTAGTATCATCACCAGCATTGTTAGTATCAGAAATAACATCAATATTAGTACCAGCATCCCCATCCATAATATCATCACCACAATTGTTATCACCGTGAACTCCGATAGAATCCCCGCAATCATCTCCCATATCACCAATGTGGGTTTTAATATTACCACTCTCCATAACTCCCATATCACCACCATTAGTATCACCGAACACATCTCCTTTTTCAACAATCTCTATGTCCTCCGTTCTAATCACGTCCTCATAAGGAAGAAAAACACCAGGTATTCCGACTGTTAGCCCATTAACACCCGCATGAATCAAAATCTTGTGTCTCCTACACGCAGGATGACCCAGCAAAAGTCTGTTCCCCAACGCAATTCCTTTCATTACCAAAAATGGTTCTGTTAGTACTCTGTCACCGAGAGTAAACTGTATTTGAACACAACCCAGGGTATTTAATCTATTGGCTTGCACATCACACACTGTCTCCGTTGAGGGTTGCAAAGGGTAATTGGAGAACATAGATTGATACAAATTATAGTACATTAAATTGATGGACGCACCTGAGTCTATAAAGATCGGGATATCCACATCCCCTGCTGTTCCATAAGCTATAGGCCTGGGCTCTGGGGCGTCCCCCATGAGACCACAATGGCACATACTAATCACCTGTACCCTTTTTGTTGATTGGCCTTCCAAAAATTCCGCCGATCCCTTTGCCCTCTGGTTTGACCTGCCTGGGAAGTCCTCACATTACAACTCCCAGAACATTGAGGTGTAGGCCTCGCATCTCTCAATATCTGAGACAGACAAGACTGCCAATAGTGATAATATTTAGCTCTACACATTTTCTTTGGATGCCCTGGTTTATTGCAGTTGAAACAGCGTAACTGCTATTGCCTTTGATCGATCGATCTTTTGTTATATTCAACTTTTGCTCACAGACGGGGAGAAGAAAATTCTGTCTCTTTGCACCCTATTCCTCGGGCCTGTCCCATTAAAAATTGTACTATCTACAGTGGGACATTTAGACATATGTTTCTCAATTTGGGCATAAAGTAATTCCTTGTCTGAAGTAGGTTCAATCTTTTCATCAAAGTTATTCACTATTGCATCCGGTACATCATGCAAGAGCATAGAAAAATGGATCAGTTTATGTAAATTCTCAAGTGAGACACTACCTCCTGTAACCCATTTAGATGTTTTCATTTTTCCTTCCCAATCTGCCAGAGTCAAAAAGTTTTGAACTATGTTCTATGAAGCTATTTGTGCCTTTCTGTATTTTATATAGACCCCTGAGGTCCCTCACCATATCTCCGTGTTCCTTTGAGCCATAAGCTGCTTTTAAAAATGTTTGCAAATCAGTCTAGGTACGACATTTTGCAAATTGGAAACTTCTGCAATGATGGGAAGGTCACCTTTATTAAAATCTAGTAAAGCTTTCGCCTCTCTAAACGCCTCTATATCATCTGTTATGTTTTTTGTGCTTAAATAATTATTCACACCTTCAATATAGATTTGCACTGTCTGTGACAACACCCCATCTACGATTCCCTTGAACAGGCTCACGCCCACACTCACGTACGTTACGTGATGTAGCAGTGTTGTAGTACTCTTAGCATCCGCCATTTTCCTCTCTTTAAGGAAGCTTTTGTGTTCTATAAGATTCCCCGACCTCAATAACATTAATGTATTTATATACACACAAAACCCAATCCAGAACAATTAATGCAAATTTCCCCCAATAAAGGATAAAAAAAAAAAAACACACACCCCGCTGCCAGTAAATCATCCCACAACAGCTGTTTGCAGAACAAGGTCACACGAAAATAAAAATAAAAAAAACAGGGAGGGGATAAAAAAAAAGTGCAAAGCGCTTGCTTCAGCGGATCAGCCTAGCAACGAACTTCTCCCATCCCTCACTCAAACACTTGCCTCTCCCCTCTCTCTCTCTCTCTCAGGGCGTGACTCACAACAACCAAAAAACCTCGCTCACACCATCACAAAAACCCCCCAATGTCCATCGAGTTTCGAGAGACATTAAAACAAAAACACCCTTTGAGCAAATTCATCACAAATAAAAAGATAATAAAAATAAAAATAAAATAAAGAAGGATAAAAAAGAAAGAAACCATGAAATTACACTCACATCTTCATATGACTGGAACCCAAATTCGCATATGCACCGCACATATGCGTAGCCTATTCACCACACTCACGAAACACCTTAATATGTCAAAAACTAAACTTTTACCCTCACAATCTCAAGATGCTAGTTTTCATGAATCACTGCCCAGCTAAACTGAGATGCAGAGAGACACCCGAACACCAAACCACTGAATCATCAAAAGTACCCCGAGTTGCCTGTGACATAATTATATATATATATATATATATATATATATATATATTTATATATCTATATATATATGCAAAGAAAAGTGAAAGTTAATTTAAACTGCCCAAGGAAAGTGAATACTGTAACAGCAAGGGAACAGTAACACACTTACAGTAAGAATCTTATCTAACACAAGCGTTAAGCGTTATTCGAGCACGAATGTCTATGAAATGGCCATTTGTATACATTTCTTATAGATGGCATACGCAGAATAAATTTAATATCACTCAAGGAAATTAGGGATCATTACTGATGTACTTTTGTCCAAAATTTTAGGCGTAGCCTAATGCCTTGTAATCATTCAGCAACGTGAAAATTTTTTTTTTTACATTTTGACGTTGCTGAATAGCTACAAGGCATTACACCTAAATTTTGGAAAAAAAATAGTACATCAGCGATAAATGGTCCCTAATTTCCTAGAGTGATATTAAATTTATTCTGCGTGCCATCTATGAGGAATGCATACAAATGACCTGTTTATAGAAATGCATGAGTATATTTGTATACGTGCGCAATATGGTCCTTAAGGCCTAATGCATACGTTAGATAAGATTCTTAAGGCCCACATACACTGAACGATTGTCTGAACGGCGCTCTGAATCGTTCACAAAAACAGTGTACGGGCTTGTCTGAATGCAAAACTGGGCGGAGCTTCGTGTCTGAACGCTCTACTGCTCTAAATTCAGAAGGGGTCACACCGCTGATTTTTTTCGAGTGAATTACCATCTTTTTTGCGTTATTTGTAGAACAAAAGGGATATTGATAGTGAACATAAATTTGCGAGTGTTTCTGCGACGATGCCTTATCATTGTGTTGTCCCAAATTGCAAAGGGAATTACGAGACAGGGCCCAAAGTCAACATATTTTCTTTCCCCAAGAATAAAGAACTCGCAACAAGATGGATACGAGCCATAAAACGAGAAAGCTACACCCCGACCAAATATGGCAAAGTGAGTATACAAAATACACTTGACGTTTACCTCATTACTATTGAAATTATGATATCGTTTGTGGAATATTGGTGTAGTGTTTTGCTAATAAAATCAATATACGTAGCTTAGGTGGATCATGAACATACAGCTACATTTGCATTAATCACCATGATGTATTTATTTGTGATATTTGGACACTTCAATATTCGTTAATGGGCAATAGTTTTAATATACTGCAAATCTGTTTTCAGGTTTGCAGTTTACATTTCGTGCCAGAGGATATTATATGGGAAAAATCCTGTGTATGACAAAAATACTGGAACAACCTCAACTACAAAACTGAAAATACCACAACTTCGTGAAGGTGCCATTCCATCTCAGTTACCTAACTGTCCCTCGTATCTGTCCGGGCCATCGCATCGAAGGGAATCTCCAGATTCGAAGAGAGCAAGGAAGGAGCAATCAGCGATGCAGGCTGCAATAGCAGAGAGTGTGGCAATAGACATTTTGTATACAGATTCTAGGCTATTCAGTTCTGTTGATGAACTTGTTGGGAAGCTACAGTTTTTAGATACTCAGCATTGGACTTTGATAAAAAATAATGAGGGACTTTCAATTTGTCGTGTTGCGCAATTCCCGTACCCAAAAATAATTTTATCCCTAATGATAAAGAATAACTGCGCAGTACAAGCTTTCGTTCAAGACACTGAAGTAAATCGATTAGGGAACTTCAAGATTCCCGTAGAAGTTCATGATACTAATACACTTGAAAAGATATTGGATAACTTAAGTAGAGCGGATAGCTATAAAAGAAGTTCAAAAACTTGCAACAGCATTAGTGTTATTCAGTTAGTGATTTCATTTTTATCCATTCTTTTAGATGAACCATCATTCAAACATTCTACCGTACTGAAATTTGTTTGTGAACAACTGCATTTAATGACTCTTAATAAGATGGATTATTCATCTGAGTTAGTGATATTTTCCTCTGTCTTCTATAATTATTCTCCCCAGGGATACAGGCTCTTCAGATATAAGAAATTTCTTATATTACCTGGCTACTCCACTATAAAAAGGGTGTTTGTTTTAAAAAAAAATTCAGTCCGGCCACGGAACAAGATGATACAAATTTCTTGATGTACATCAAAAATAAATATAAATCATTATTGCCCAATGACAAAAGTAGTGATCCTGATGGTTGATGAAATTCATTTTAAACCATATTTTGATTATAAAGGGGGAAATATTGTTGGCTCAGCCTTTGATAGCAGCGAGGCTGCTATCAAAGCGCATTTGTTTTTATGTTACATGCTCTCGTTAAAAGCATTGTCTCCCTCAAGCTTTGAAAAATAAAATGTTAATTTAGTATTACAGATATTTAATGAATATGTGATTCAGGCATTGCTAACTGTGGGTAAACATCACTGCTTACCTTATTTTGCACACGTCTCTGAATATATAAAGATTTTTTATACTTGGTGGACAATAATGAATGTAAAAAGTCCATTTAAAGGAAAAAGACTGAATCACGAATATGCCACTCCTATGACTAATAATAGCGACGACGCAAAGTTTCAGTATCTGAAAGATTTTTATGCTTGGCTGGAAATTTGGGATGAAACTAAAGAATTCGGTGGGACATTAACAAAAGAGACGTTCACAGCATTGAAACATACAACCAATGCGATGATAGAGGTAACAAATTACTGCCTGACTGAGTTACATATGTAGTTTGTGTTGACAGGGAAATTTCAAACTGACAATCTCGAGTCTAGGTTTGGGCAATATCGACAGCTTGCAGGTGGCCACTACAATATTTCTGTACGGCAGGTGTTTGAATGTGAAAAGAAGCTGAGGATGATGTCTGTCTTAAACAAAAATTACCATTCCATGACAGAGCAGTTCATATGTAGCCATTAATGACGAAATTAATTGGAATGATTTAGAAACCACTCATACTGTAAAAGGTAGTATTCTGCGTGACATATCTTTGCAAGTAACACAGAACGATATTGACAATTGCAAAGGGGTATTTCCAATAATCACATATTTAGCAGGCTACTGTTATTCTGTTTACGAAAAAGAGAAATGTAATTCTTGCAAAGAAATGATCACTGGACCGCATGATGAGATCTTTCCAGAAAATCACAGATATCTTTCGGGAATTAGTGGGGCTCTTTATTATATCCTCATGGTACGGCAGCAAATATTGTTATGTACTGTTATATAATAATCAATAGATTAACACAAATACCTCAATTCAGAACTTGTAATGATCAGAGAAATTTTGCCTCAGCACTCATATATAATATTCTTGTAGACGATGAGGCTCTGTTTCCAAATGAATTTTGCGACTAAGGACACAGCACTGAACAGATAGAGAAAATGATGATATGGGCTTCTACAAATGTATTAATGAATAATTATTGTTGTCAGGAAAATAACTCGATTGTAGCAAGCAAAAACAACCAAAAAAAGAAAGTTGGAGACTGTTACGAAAAAATAATACTTCCAGCATTTCAAATAATAATTTAGAGAGTAAAATATGGGTTTGGACGCGCGCCTCTATGCTAGAGATGATGCCATGTCTTCTGGAGACAAAATCTTTGTTCAGACTGAAATCGGTGCGGAGATCGTTCATACTGTATGGATATGTGTGTGTGTGTGTCGATAACGACAATCGTTAAGTGTAAGGGGACCTTAATTGTAACTTCCAGTTAGGTAGTAGCCCACTCAGTAACTCAGTTCGCTTGCTTCTCACAAAACAACATTAGGCGGTGGAAGAAACTGGGCTAAATAAGCAAATAAAGCACTTTTCCTAGGAACACTGCCTTTCCAGCAAAGTTAATCCTAAGCTGTCAAATTTCAAACAGAAACTGAGGTTTTATTCTAATAATGGCAGATAAAAAAAGAAAGAAAAACAGCAAGATGGGGCCAATGAAATCCAAGAAAAAAGGCTGTCTAGATTTTGCTAAAGGCATGGATAAATCAACAAACATTTGATCAGAAAGGCCAGTATACTCAGTTTACATTTTACTCTTGTTTTGAGGTTTGACCGTTGCAAATCATAATTATGTATAATGCGCTGTATCTTGTAATCATTGCATCAATATGAATCTATAGCCTATCCTTCTTCCAAGTATCTGGCTATACTATATGCTATGGAGTGATGGTTAAAGAAAAAACAGTTGGTTGCCATTATCGCTTTGTTCTTCACTTTTAATAATTTTGTAAATGGTGTAGTGATTCTGAATGTGAATTACGAATATAAACTTATCATAGTGTGGGAAATATATCATTGATGAAAATGGTAAAAATTTTATTGCTCAGAAAGTAAGAATTACAGTTTTGGTTTTTAGATGCGAAAATATAAGTAAGTCTTCCCATTTTCATTGTGTTTTTTTTTCTTTTTCATTTTAGGCGATTTTGATTCCCTCTCTTCGAAGCTTGCCAACTTGATTATTTACCTGGCTATTATGACATTGTCTTACATTAGAGAATACAATATGCCTTACATATTTATAATGTATCTAAATTTATGTTTATAACTTTACAAAATTACAATGCCTGAAGTTGTTGGCAATACTGGAACTTGAAGATGCCAACGCTTCAGAGCTCTTAGCTAACCTTCATTTCCTCTTCAGTTCAGTAAGTTTTGGGCAGACTATTTATATGTCAACATATTGAATCAGTTGCTCAATACCAATGTTCACTGTCACGGTATAACCCGAATCAGGATATGTTTTTGCCTAAACGTAAATGAACAATAATTAATTTGGTTGCAAATCTTTGGTTACTAGGCTAGTCGTACATGCATAGGGCCATAGGCCTTCCTGCCCTTGGTCACAGCGGCCAACCCCTAGACATTTTTTAGGCGAATTCAGTGTGCCAGGATACACCTCGTTAATATTTTATGTCCATTGTGCCTCCCCACCCCGCCCTTTTTCTCCTTTGAGAAGATGAAGGGAAACTGTGTACTACCTAGGCTATACCGAGTACCCATTCTGTGTAGGCCAGCGAAGATCAACACAACCTTCCCAAATACGTACAGTAGTTTTTGTGGAATAGGCACCAACTGCCAGCACCACCCATATGTAATTGACTATAACTGATTCACTTAAGGTAGATTCTCGGATGAGCCTTATTCTTACGAGACGTTTGTTTGGTGGCTGCTGATTGGCTGGTACCGGGAGGTAGGCAGCCCCCAGCCAATCAGCGGCCGCCAAACTAACGTCTCGTAGGCATAGGGCTCAACCAAGAATCTACCTTAAGTGAATCAGGTATAGGCTACTTGGATTCTTTCATTCATTGCCAGATAGTTTTTCTTACCGGTGTGCTTATTTTTGTGTGCATTTCTGACCTACTTTATTAGGTAGTACTATAGGCTAGGTATTACCTAATTGTTTTTCCCTTACTCCCAAACCCAAAATTGAAGGAACCGCAAAGGCAGTGTAGCCCTAGTGCCCTCAATGCACCTGAATAGTTGTAATGCTATTTCCACTTTCCAGCCTTTGTAGATCTAAGCCCTTATTCCGTGGAGAACTAGACTATGCCAGTTGACGTTTTTCTATACAGTTTTACCGCCTGAACAAGAATTTAAGATAATATTTTTTCGGCGGGCTGTAATTAACACGTTTCCAGCGATGGGACCCACCAGTGGGTCACACTGTTCTCTCATTTGCTGCAATGTGACCCACCGGTGGGTCCCAGTAGAACAAAATTATTTTTTTTAATTTATATAAAAAAACTTAAACTTTTAATTGCAATTATTATTTTAGTAGATCAGTATTGCTATCAAAGGGTTGAATTATACAAAAAAAATAAAAAAAGTTTTATTGAAATAATTGCAAAGAAAATTTGTCTGACATTCAGTATATAAGAAAATTAGTTTTCCATTCCATTTGCTAATGAAAAATCATATCACTAGTTATGTTTGAGATTGAAACATGATAAACATAGATATGGAGTGCCATCACATGAGTCACCTATATGTGGAAACCTTTCTTGACTTGATTTTGGCCACTTTGGATCCTTCATTTACTGCTAACATTTCGTAGCAGCCTCTGCATTGTTTCCTTGTTTTTCTTTTCTGTCCTGCTTCTTTGAGACAATGTGAAGATTTTCCTGAAATATTCATACTTGATTTTCCTGGTTTGTTTTCTTCCTTCATGATACCACTAGTATAGTATAAGACAATAGATTCCTTGAATGCACGTAATGACATTTTCTTGACAGCAAAGTACTTATTGTAAAGTACCCAAGCATTCACTATAGAAGTACCAGCAATAAATTCTAATGCTACTTTTCTGTACCATTTTTTCTTGACTTCTTCAGAGGTGAATAATATGATGACATTTGATCTGATAAATCAACTCCTTTCTTGCACTTATTATAGTCTAACACACTTTGAGGTTTCTTGATAGGTAAACCAGTCCTTGTGACTTTACCTGTGTTGATAAGAGTAGCATCATGTTCTGGAACTGTTGATAGAGTCACAACATATCTTTTATCTTTCCAATTGAATACTTTCACTCCATTCTTTACTAAGGCTTTAATTTCACATCTCTTTAGTTTTGCTTTTGTAACTGACTTTGGAAGATACTTTCTATTGACTCTTACTGTGCCACATAAGTAAGTCTTCCGCTGAAGAAGATGATATGCTGTGTAAAGTTTTGATACTAAGGTAAAACAATATATATAAAACTGATTGATTTATAGAAATTTAGAAAAGATTCAAACTATGGGTCATATTAGGTCATTCACTGCCTAAGAAAAAAAAAAAAAAAGACAGAAAAGGAAACCCTTACCAAACCCTCAAATATATAAATTACGTATAAATAAAAAAAGACAGAAAAGGAAACCCTAACCAAACCCTCAAATACGTAAATTATATATAAATATTTATTACATGATAGCAGGTCTCATAGATACAGAGTGGTTAGCTACAATTAAAAAAAAAATTCAAGTGGGACCCACCGGTGGGTCCCATCACACTGCAGTAATAGAATTTTCATTCAGATGCAATGGGACCCACTGGTGGGTCACGGCTTTTCTTGCCTCAACAAAGTCTATCTTGTGAGAGACAAGCATGAACAACCTCTCCCCTTGTTGTCTCCTTTGGTGCTGATGATAGAGCAGTTTTACTACTGTCGCAGTACCAGCATTCCAGCCATTATGGCTGTCGCAGGAAACGTGTTAACGTGTAATTTACCTTTGAAATCTATCCTACGGTAAGGGGGACCGATGGGAATGCGGGGTTTTGGGTGGGGTAAAACACTTGGGGGAAGGTTTTGTAGTGTTACTGTGTCATTTCCTCTTATTTATGACATTTGAAACACGAAATACAAGCTTAAATAAAGCGATAAAAAAACCAATAATGGAGCCGTTACATAGCCAAAATCCACTTATTGCTACTGCTATTACGACGCCGAATCCTACTACGCATGCGCCAATCTTACTGCGCATGCGCCGAGATATGAGAAGGCTTTTATAAAGTTCAGATACAACCTTCTTAAGGAGATAAATGATGGGGGTTTTGTAGGGGGTTACATGTATTTAACCAATCCTGATGCATTATTAACCCTACGTTGCGATAGGAGGTTTTTGGGGAGGATTCATGCATTGTTACATACATTCCTTTTCCTCATTTGTTTTGTATTTGTGTAATATTATTTCAAGCTTTTATCTCAGTTCCGTTTATCATAGTATTGTTTATTATGTGCGCTGACTTGTTCTCACTTCATAATGTTGCCTTATATATCTTACAATATTACGTTACAATTGAGGGCAGGCCACTGAAAGTCTCCAGAGGGGTGGGACTAGAAGGCGGTTTTAGGACGTTTCGAGACCTTTCTGTCAATGACGTGAAATTGATGGTATTACATTTTTTGAAATTGTTGGTATTACATTTTTCGTGAAATTGGTATAACATCTTTTCATTTTACAGACATTCCAATTCACACATGCATTTTTTCTCCCTTCTGTTTTCTATATTCACCTTTACATGCCTGTCTGACCCATAACAATTTCTTGTTCTATTAGATTAGGATGGTTAGGTTACGATCCTAACCTCTATGTTATACTTCTAAGATTACCTTCCTTTAAGGGGGGAAGGGGGGGGCGGAGCCCCCCTGGTCAGGCCATGCTCTACTAGGTTAGGTTAGGTTACGATCCTAACCTCTATGTTATACTTCTAAGATTACCTTCCTTTAAGGGGGGAAGGGGGGGGGGCAGAGCCCCCTTGGTCAGGCCATGCTCTACTAGGTTAGGTTAGGTTGGTTAGGTTACGATCCTAACCTATATGTTACACTTCTAAGATTAACTTCCTTTAAGGGGTTCCCCCCCAGTCAGGCAACATGTTCTACTAGGTCAGGTTAGGTTAGGTTGGTTAGGTTACAATCCTAACCTATATATTACACTTCTAAGATTACCTTCCTTTAAGGGGGGGTACACCCCCCCAGCCAGGCAACATGTCCTACAAGGTTAGATTAGGTTAGGTTGGTTAGGTCACGATCCTAACCTATATGTTACACTTCTAAGATTACCTTCCTTTAAGGGGGGGTACAGGGGGCTCCGCCCCCCCGGTCAGGCAACATGTTCTACTAGGTTAGGTTACGATCGTAACCTATATGTTACACTTCTAAGAAGTCCGCCCCCCCGGCCAGGCAACACGTTCTACTTGGTTAGGTTAGGTTAGGTTAAGTTGGTTAGGTTACGATCCTAACCAATATGTTACACTTATAAGATTACCTTCCTTTAAGGGGGGTTATGGGGGCCGAGCCCCCCCAGTCAGGTAACACATTCTACTAGGTTAGGTTGGTTTGGTTACTATCCTAACCTATATGTTACACTTCTAAGATTGCCTTCCTTTAAGGGGGGCTATGGGGATGGGGGGAGCCCACTGGTTAGGTTACACAATTTTTACAATTGTCCTCAACATTTCTTGTTATGTTCAATCACCCCCTGAACTGGCCACTCTGATCCTTGAAACTTGATAATATTCTATTCACTATTCACTAAAATGGCCTTAGACTTGTACGTACTTGATAATTTATACTTAAGTACCAGATGTGTAAATACCAGATGTAAAAAACCGTGTATAGATATATAATATATATTTTCATGTATGTATGGATTATTAGCTCTTATGTAAAATATGTGTCCCTACTGTAAGGTTTCATTGCAATATTTTTTACTTTAATAATAATACACGATAACTTTGGTTTCATAAACATAAAAGAAGCTATGTTTGTACGATTTCACTCAACATTTGTCAAGTTTGATTACCCCCAAACAGGCCTTCCTCATTTCCTATATTGTCCACCCATTACAATACAGTGTTCATGTTTTTTTTTCACAAACGTGAATATTTACCCCCCACCCCATCCTCCCTATTCTGTTTTGTGGTCTCCAGCCCCCCTCCCCCACCCCTCCTTCCCCCCCCTCCCCCCCCCCCCCCTCCCCCCCACCTCCTTCCTCCTGACAAACTTGCCAGTGTCTCACTTCACTTATCAACCAGCCAGATGGCGGAAGCACTCCCAGGCACCTCCACCTCCTCCGGGCCTCATTTCGACTATGCCCCGTACAAGTGTTTACTGTTTCGTTAGTTATAAGGACATTTCAGCCCATTACTTGGGGCAGTATGAAACGTTGGTAATATACTGTCAAGATCACGGCAGTGGCGCACTTTAAAATCCACTTCCACGACCCCAAGACGAGGCTCCATGCCTTCGTGAAAGCGGCTGCTGAACTCTATCCTCCACCCCTTTAAGGTAAGGTTCCTAATCTTTATGTACTTTGTTATATTGTGTTTTAGTGTTCCAAAGGTTGTGTGCTTTTGATGTCTGTGATATTTATTGGGAATTATTTACCACCATATCCCAGCGTGGCTTTACCAACTCGTACCTCTGCCTTCCTCTTCCGGTACCCCCGGCCCCCCCACCCCTTTACCGGACATAAGGCTCCCTGTTAGTTACGTATCCCACACCCCCTACCAGCATTCAAATATGGTGCTTTGTTTACGTTTCATGACCACGAACCAACACTTCGAAGATTGTTCAGTCAAAGTAAATATTACTTAAAATTCTTGTTCAGCAGGTAAAATAACATAGGAAAATGTCAACTGCCATAGTCTGCTGTACCGCGGAATGCGGGCTTAGAATTACCCAGCCTTTTACTTAACATCTTTTCCCACCACCTTTTCTCAATCTTGCTGTCCAACACTTCTTAGGTACTGTTAATGTGTAGTGCACTTGTTAGGTGTTGTTTCAAGATCTTGTGTGTATTTGCCACTTAGGTACACTTCGACACATTGAGCAATTTCAACCAAACTTGGTATACCTATAAAGTTAAGTATAGCTATCTTAGTTTTACCAGACCACTGAGCTGATTAACAGCTCTCCTAGGGCTGGCCCGAAGGATTAGATATATTTTTACGTGACTAGGAACCAATTGGTTACCTAGTAATGGGACCTACAGCTTATTGTGGAATCCGAATCACATTGTATCGAGAAATGAATTTCTCTCACCAGAAAGAAATTCCTCTGGTTCCGCGTTGGCCAAGCCGAGAATCAAACTTCGGACGGTATACATCTAAATTAACATCTGAGAATGAATACTGTGGGGATAAGACATCACTGGCACCAAGGGGGTTGATATGGGAAAGGATTGTTGAAAATAGAAATAACTGAAAATGACAGGTACTGGTATCCAATCCATAGTTTCATACATTCAACTTACCTGTCAGATATATACTTAGCTATCGACTCCGTCGTCCCCGACAGAAATTCAAATTTCGCGGCACTCGCTACAGGTAGGTCAGGTGATCTACCGCCCCGCTCTGGGTGGCAGGGCTAGGAACCATTCCCGTTTTCTAATCCGATTTTCTCTGTCGCCGGTGGTGTCAACATTGTTGTTACTACCTCCTGACTGGAATTCTTTTTTCAACGCTTTTTGATCATCTTTCGACTGATTTTTGTTGACGTACTTGGATCGTTGTTTGGCATTCGCTATCGTGGAATTGTTTTTGGACTTGGCTTTGGATTTTGTTCATGAAACTTACCTGTCAGATATATATAGCTGTATTTTTCCGAATCCGACAGAAATTTAAACACTTACGACACACGCAGTGGGAGTCAGGTGGTTAGTACCCATTCCCGCTGCTGGGAGGCGGGTATCAGGAATCATTCGCATTTTCTATTCATAATTTTTCTGTCGCCGGTGCTGAAAACACCTGTTTTCAGTACCTCCGTCTTAGGATTTTGGAAACTTCATTGCCGCTAAGTATCCTAATTGTCTTTTGATTTATTCACTTGGATTTGTGGCTAGGCATACGCTATCTTAAATTGATTTGAATTTGATTCATTTTTGCATAAAATATCTGAATCTAGTTAGGCTAGTTTCAGACGGGGTTGTCTGCAAAGAATAGGGTGTGGCTACCGAAAGCTTCGGTAGATTCGCACTTGGTATGTACGAGGGGTATGGGTCTTGCTTCTTTGTTGAGATTTGTCATGTAAGGAGTGTGAGACTTTGTCTATTCCGTAAGGAAGACGTTTTATGAATTCGTATGTACGCAATTAATCAGTAAACATGTCTAATTCCGTAAGGAAGACGTATGATTCGTATGTATGCAATAATCAGTAACAAAAGTCAGGGTAGTGAACCTGCTAACCTTCCTGTAGACTTTATTTTGCATAACCCTGTAGTATGGCCTCCGGGCTATGTATATGTCTACGAGAGGTGCTCGCTCTCCTTCATTGCTGTGAAGTGCTACTTCTGTAATTGTTACTCCTAACCCTGCAGTGTTGCCTTCGGGCCCTAAACAGTGTCTGTAGAGAAATTGCCCTTTCTCTGATACTCCTTCGATTCGTAACTTAGAATCGAAAGTGCTTGCTTTAGAGAGTAAAAGTGAAGTGCAGAAGTGCAGTGATACCCCTTGTGTAGTGGAGGGTGCGTCAGATCGGCTCGTTTCGCCTCTAGGCCGGGACCTCTGCTTGACTCCCAGAACCAGGGAGAGAGCATGTCGAAAGCCGAAGGAGGGTTACGAGGACCCCCCTCCCCCACCGATCTGGCGTGCCTTCGGCAATTTCTGATGAAAATCCCCAGACTGCCTAAGTGCGTGCACGTGCACGAATCCTGAAGGATTGCTTCTCGGTCCTCCGAAGCGTCCTCCCCGCCGCAGGGGTTGGAGCTTCTTTCGGATGGACTCGCGCCCTCTAAATAGAAGCTTTATAGAAGAGGACGCTTCACGTCCTCTCTCTCTCTCTCTCTCGTTATGCGTTTCAGTGAGAAGTAAGAAGGCGAATGTCGCCTGAACTCGTGTCCATCTTTCCACCGAGAAATACGTAAAAGAAGTCATAGTAGCAGTAAGCTTTTGAGAGCGGACGCCCAAGCCAGGGCACGCGGGTGCACGCCAAGCGCGCGCCAGTGGACGCCGAGCGTGCGCGCCAGTGGACGCCGAGCGCGTTCCAATGGACGCCGAGCGCGCTCCAGTGGATGCCGAGCGCGCTCCAGTGGACCCGCCAGACGCGCTCCAGTGGACGCCGAGCGCGCTCCAGTGGACGCCGAGCGTGCACCAGCGCACGCCAGGTGTTGGTCGCCTGGCTGAACGTTTCTGTTGAACTCTTCAAGCTCTTGTTTTTCAGATTTGGGCTTAAAGAATTTTTACCTCTACCTTCGATGATACCTTCTACCTCACCTGCAAAGAATGTGAAGTAGGCAGTGCTTCGGAGTAAGCTTAAAGTGAACAGACAACTTCTTCTTCGAAAACCCAGCAAGACATCGGGTTTCGTGAATTCAAGAGGTCTCTGTCAATTAATATTGCTTTTCGCATAGGTGGATGGAGTTAAGGAAAGCTCAAGGGAAGTTCTCGTTTGCTCTACCGCAAGCTTTGCCATTCTGCCAATAAATTTAAGTTGCCACTACCGCAGTCAAGACTTTGCGATAAGGCAGTTACGGGTTATAAAGGCTCGATGTCCTGCACGTCAGGACTCTCGGCAACGTTCAGTAGGATTCTTGCAAAGGCACTCATCAAAAGTACGCTCTTCAGGAAAGCGCAAGACAGGGCTGCCTTTGCCATACTGCCATAAATTTTAAGCTTTAGCAGGCATTAGTTGTGATACGGGAGAGGAAGCTTGGTTGGAGAGTTTCGCCTCTTCCCAGGATAATTTTGCCAGCTTTTTAGCCATCTGAAAGGGCTTTTCAGATGATAGATTTTGTTAGTTCCTAGTCGGGACTACGCTGCCGAATTGAACATCGTCGTTCTACCTGACGTAAGCCCAGTCTCTTAACAGGATTCTTGCCCCTTCCTCGTTTGAGACGGGAATCGGAAAATAAAATGCTCGACTTCTGGATTAACGTTTTGTCAATTCAGTGACTTTCCCCCATTGACAATATACTATCGTTTTTGTCAAGTAAGTGGGTATCCCCTCATTGACAAAATATCTCTTTGTCCCGTAAATGGGTTAGTTCTCATTGACAAAACATCTCATTAACTTGATATTGCGTAAGCGAATAAGCTCTTATTGACAAGATTCGGAAGAGCTCTCATTCGTCATTCGCAGACTCGTACAAGAAATAGACTTGTAGACTACGTCAATGAACGCTTATGTCCAATAAACATAAGAAGCTTGAGCTGACTGCTTCTCGATTCTCCTAAGTTTTGTTCATGAAACTTGCCTGTCATATATGTATGTAGCTGTATTTCCGAATTCAGCTATATATATGTCTGCCAGGTAAGTATGAACAAACTTTATTGTGATATAATTTCATATTTTTATACATTCAACTTCCCTGCCAGATATATACTTAGCTATAGACTCCGTCGTCTCCGACAGAATTTCAAATTTCGCGGCACACGCTACAGGTTAGTCAGGTGATCTACCGCCCTGCCCTGGGTGGCAGGACTAGGAACCATCCCCGTTTTCTAATCAGAATTCTTTCTGTCGCCGGACCATCAACATTGTTGTTGGTTCCTCTCGATTGGTTTTTCTTTTTTCACCGGCAATGATCTTCTTGACCGACTTTTGGTGACGTATCTGGATTGTTGGATTGGCATACGCTTTTGTGGACTGTTTTGTGGACTTGATTTTGGATTTTTCTTTAAATATGTCTGACTCTGGTATGGTTGTGAGACGTTGTGTGAATGTAGGCTGTAAGGTGAGGTTGCCGAAAGCTTCGGTAGACCCTCACACGGTATGCAAGAGGTGCAGGGAGTATGAATGTTCTTTTACTAATACTTGTAAAGAATGTGAGAACTTGAGTGAGAACGAATGGAAGAATCTAACTAATTATTTAAAAAAGTTAGAAAGAGAGAGAGCGAGGAAGGCTTCTCATAGAAGTTTAAGTAGTTCTAGATCTGAACTAATTCCAAGCTTGGGATCTTCCCCAAGGGTAAGTATTGCTACTTCTCCTTCCATTGCAGCCCCTTCTCCTATTGCAGAACCTGTAGATCCAGCGAAAAGAACTTGCAGATCTAAAAGCAGCCTTCAAAATAATGGAAAACAAAATGGCTGCCATACAAGGTAAGGCTAGTGATTTGTCATTAGACAGTGATATAAGTGTCCCCAGGTGTAGTGGAGGGGGCATCTGGTCGGCTCAGCAACGCTCCTAGGTCTAGACCTCTTCCAAGCTCACATGCCCAGAGGAGAAGGAATGTCCGAAAGCCGAAAGGAGGTTGTGGAGAATCCCCACCGATCAGTGTCCCTTCGGCGGTTTCTGTGACACCCCAGACTGCCAAGGACAGCTATTGTAAAAGCGTCCTACGTAAGTGTTTCTCGTCGTCGGGATCTTCATCACCGAGACGTGATTGGAGAGATTCCGATCGATCTCGGCCTCTCAAGAGGAGTTGGAGGGCGCCGACTATTGACTCGAGCCCTGAAAACTTCCCTGAGGAGTCTCCATCGGGAGTTAAGAAGGCGAGGGAGAAGAGCCATTCTTCCAACCAGAGTGAGAAGGAGGCAGGAGGTGGAGGCTATGGACTCCTCCCCTCCTCCTTCCCCTCCTCCCGAAGAGGATAAAGAGGAGGCTACAAAGAAGTTCATGATGGCGATGCAGGAGCAGATTTCGTCATTTGTAGGAGTCCTGTCAAAGGAGCCTCCTAGAAGGAAAGACACTTCCCTTCCTATTAAAAGATCCTCCAGACGTATGGAGGTATCTACCTCCAGGATCGATACTCCTACCCGAGGTGAGGTTTCCTGTACGAACCTGGATGAGACAATCAGACGTCTGGCACCGGCCAGGAGTGAGGAGTCACCCAGGAGGCAGGAGCCAAGAGCCAGGAGTGAGGAGTCTAAGGGGACAAGGAGCAATTTTTTTTTTTTGGAGGCTCACAAGGAGGCAAGAGCCAAGAGCCAAGAGTGGTGGCAATCCAGGCAGAGGCAAGAGCCAGGAGGCAAGAGCCAGGAGCAAGAGGCCAGGAGTCCAGGAAGGCAAGGAGCCAGGAGGCAAGAGCCAGGAATGCAGAGGCAGGAGTCAAGAGGCAGGACAAGCCAGGAGCCAGGAGGCAGGAGTCAAGAGGCAGGAGCCAGGAGTCCGGAGTCCGGAGTCAGGAGGCAGGAGTCAGGAGACCAGGAGGCAGGAAGTCAGGAGGCAGGAGTCAGGAGGCAAGAGTCAAGAGCCAGGAGTCAAGAGTCGGGGACTCGGTCCTGGAGGTTATGACTCTTCGCCAAATGGGAGCTCCTCTCCTTCAGAACATAGGAGGTCTTGGAAGGACTCTTCCTCAAAACGGGGCGCTTCTCCTTCGTCGATCGAGAGTTAGACGAGTTGTCTGACGACCCCGATCCTCCTGCTAATGAGGGACTTTCTAGTTACAAAGTCTTGGCCTCTTTACTACTACAAGAGTTTGGAGATTCTCTTAGTCCTGCAGCTCCTCCTTCTCCTCGTTCGCTCTTTTCGAGCTCAGCTACGGCTAAATCGTCGGCCTTCTTGAAAATGAAGCCTGCGATATCAATGAAGAAGGCACTCCATTCTTTAGATTCTTGGATGGACAAGAAGAAGGAGTTAGGAAAGGACGGTATTCTGCATGCCTCCTTCCAGATTGCACTGGAAAGAGAGGTATTTGGTATGGGACAGGAGAGACTATGGGTCTTTCTTTACCCGCCTCTGCAGATGCCGACTTTGCCAGTTTAGTGGAGGCCTCTAGACGTCACTCCTTAGGATCGGTCAGAGCGACGTGGAGCACTTCAGAGTTGAACCACTTTCTAAAGGGACTTTTTGTCACTTTAGAGGTGTTCAATTTCACATAAGTGACTTACCGAACAGTTACATAGCTTATAGCTTCTTACCTACGGCAGTCGAAATTCAAATTGTTGGCGCCAGCGGCGTTGCTATCTTAAGTATAGGTGATACAAGACCCGCCCACATCGGGAAACCCTGGGTACTGCTAGCCTTCTACCGTCAATTTTCGTTTCTGCCGCTCACGGGGTAACACCTGTGAGATTTTCGCTGCAGTCTCCTGCGTCGCCATTTTGGTTTTGGATTTTGGTTTTTGTTTGGTGATGTACAAGTTTTGGTTTTTTCTTGCCAGTTGCTAATTATGTCAGATTCTAGTTCATCTGCTGTAAGGTTTTGCAGCGCTGGCTGCAAAACAAGATTAGCTAAGTTATGTCACGATCCGCACTCTAAGTGCACTAAATGCAGAGGACAAATTGTAATGGTATGGATGTGACATGTGATGAATGTAAAGAATTGGATGAACAGGGATGGAAGGCGGTTAGATCGCATGCTGAGAAATGGAGAGAAAGATAGGAAGAGGAAGGCAGCTCTTAGGGCTAGTAGTAGAATAGGTTAGAAAACTACTCCTGTTCCTTCGGAGACAAATAAGTCTCCTCTTGCTCTCCTTTATTAGAGAATATTTCTCCAATTATGTCCTCCTACTTCTCCTTTGATTACCCCTGTTCAAGTTGCCCATGTTTCCGAACCCAACACCATTGCCTTGCTTGAGTCTAAGATGGATAAAAAGTTCGAAGTGTTAGCTGAATCATTATGAAGTTAGGAATGTCTTTAAAGCTTTCGTAGATAGTACAGTGAAATCTAGTGCAGTGCAAAGTGTTAATGTTGCGCCTGAGGCGGCGGTTGTTTCCGTTCCCCCTCGACTCCCAGACGAAGGTCATGTGTCCCGCTCCCCCGCAACCGGGAGAAGACATAACCGGAGGTCGGAAGGAGTCTGGGGGAGTTTGCCCACGGTCAGCCGTCGACTCCGTCGACTCGCGGGTGTCGTCCAAAAAGATGGGAAAAGGTGTTAGTGTTTGTGATTCTCGTCTGTCTTCTGATTCGGAAGTGCAATCGCCAGTGCGCAAAAGGCGAGGTGATTTGTGTCCTCGACCGTTAAAAAGACATTCGATTCTTGCGGGTGATTCGTCACCGACTCCTGTTAAGAAGTCTAAGAGGCATTGGAGTCCTCAACTTCGTGTAGTTTTGCTCCGGATGTGATATTTAGTGAATCTCCTCCGCAGTCGCATTTTTCGGCTAAAAGCAATGGCTCTCGGACTAGACTTTGTGATAATTCACGATCGCTCGACTCTCCCAAGCGAGTCGGTCGTCAGTTTCGGCTCGGTCGCCTCGTTTGACTCAGTATACTGTCCAGAGAAGCGTATTCGCTCGTCTTTGTTCGACTCCCCTCGCCGTGAGTCGATAGAATTTCGACGGGTTGTTCGCCTGTGTCGATTGTGGTGCGAAGACTTCACTGTTAGAAAGAATCGTTCTTCGACTGAAAGACCATCGACTGCTACAGTGTTAGACGATTCTACCTTAGCTCCATTTAAGAAGCATTTCCAGGATCTTATGAGTTTGTTGAAATCCTCCACCGGGGTAGAACATAAAGCCTGATTTCGACTCTGCTTCCGTGCAGTCTGAAGAGGAAGCTTTGGATCAAGATGACAAGGATTCGTCGGCTTATTCGAGTCTTCTTAAATTTTTCCTGTCCACTTATCCAGATTACTTTGAACCTGCTTCTCCGTCTTCACCGCCTTCAATGTTCGTTAAAGATAGGAAGACAGCGTATTCGTGTCTACCTAAACTGGTTCTTTTCTCAGTCCTCGAAGCAGGCCCTTAAGGAGTCAACAGAGTGGCTTTCTAAGAAGAGGGAAACAGGTAAGGCTTCGTTTGCTTTCCCACCTTCTAAGCTTCAGAGTAAAGCGTATCGCTTCTACGCAACTGGAGAAGTTCCTTCTTTGGGAGTGTCTGCCTCCTCCCAGGGAGACTTCTCCGGTTTAGTGGACTCACACCGAAGAGCAGCTTTTTCGTCAGCTAAAATTTTGTTTTCTTCTTCAGAGCTGGACCATTTGGTGAAGAATATTTTTAAAGTATTTGAGGTATTTAGTTTTTTGGACTGGACTATTGCCTCTTTAGCTCGCAAGATTGAAGACTGTCAGTCTTTAGAAGAAGATTTTGCCACAGACTGGTTAGGAGTTTCTGTCCTGTGCGGATAAGGCTGTTAGAGATGGGTCAGGAGAATTAGCAGCCCTTTTCACAATGGGAGTGATGAAGAAGAGAGAAAGGTGGTGTTCTTTCGTGTCTAAAGGAGTCAAACATAACCAGAAGTCGGCTCTCATGTTGCTCCTCTCTGTAAATCTCATCTTTTCCCTGAAGAAACCCATTCAGCAAATTCTTTCGGATTTAGAAAAGAAATCTACTAATGATCTCCTTCTTCAGTCTTGCCAGACGTCCGAAAAGAGCCTACTACGACAGGAGCTAAGTCTTCTCCTCTTCAGAAGCATCCCTTTCGAGGGAATAAACCTAAGTGGCAACGACCCAGGACTAATTTGCGTCCACAGTACAAGTCCTCAAAGAAACCTCCCCCCAAACCTTCGGACAAGTGAGAAGCCGTTCCTTCACGTGCAAGTAGGGGCAACGACTCCATCTTTTTTGGGAAGAATGGAGTCGAAGAGGTGCAGAGCAATGGGTAGTTCAAGTTCTTCGAGAGGATACTCGATTCCTTTTGTTTTAGATCCTCCTCTCTCCGATACACCAATCAGCTTAACAGCATATTCTCCAGGATCAGAGAGAGCTTTGGCTTTAGCAGCAGAGGTCAATGCACTCATCAAGAATGGGAGCAATAGAGGAAGTCCTCGACAGTTCTCAGGGATTCTACAACAGACTCTTTGTAGTTCCCAAAGCCTCGGGAGGTTGGAGGCCAGTGCTAGATGTAAGCGCATTGAACCTTTTTTGTGCTGAAGACAAAGTTCAATATGGAAACAAATCATTCTGTGATGTCGGCACTTCGCCCAGGCGATTGGATGGTGTCCCTGGACATGAAGGACGCCTACTTTCATGTCCCGATTCACCAGAGTTCAAGAAGTTCCTGAGATTTGTGTTCAAGAAGGGAGGACGTATCAATTCAGAGCCCTTTTGTTTCGGCCTTTCGACGGCCCCTCAAGTATTTACTCGTGTTCTTGCTCCATTGGGGAAATGGCTGCATATGTTGGGCATAAATGACAGCATTTTACCTGGACGACTGGCTTCTCAGATCGGGTTCGAGGACACAGTGCGTGAAGGATTTATGGAAGACACTGTCATTAGCGAGTCAATTGGGAATTCTCATAACCTGGAGAAGTCTCAATTAGTGCCGTCCCAGAAGATCCCCTATTTGGGGGATGATTCTGGACTCTCAGACTTTTCGGGTTTTTCTGTCCCCGAAAAGAATAGAATCTTGCCTCAAAAAAGTGAGCCAATTCCTGAATCGTCAGTCCTCCTCCGCCTTGGAATGGATGAGTCTTCTAGGGACGTTATCATCAGTAGAGACGTTTGTAAAGTTGGGTCGTTCTTCACATGAGATCTCTTCAGTTTTATCTCAAAGCGAGTTGGTGTCGGAAGTCTCACCAGACACGTATTCGTTCCCAGTGTCGGAAGAGATCAAGAACGACTTGAGATGGTGGATGTCGAGGGAAAGATTGCAGGAGGGTCTCTCCCTGACATTAAGGAACCCAGACGTAGAATTATATCTCCGACGCATCGGACAGAGGTTGGGGAGCTCTCCTAGGGACCAAAAAGATCTCAGGATTATGGGCAGAGAAAGAGAGGTTGAATCACATCAACATGAAGGAGTTGAAGGCGATTTGGTTCGGTCTGCAAGCATTCGCTCCTTTGGTCGTGGGAAAGAGAGTGGCAGTATACTCCGACAACACCACCGCTCTATCTTATATCAGGAATCAGGGAGGAACCCATTCATTCTCCCTCAACAAAGTCGTAGAAGATCTCCTTCTCTGGTCTCAAGATCGGGTATATTTCCCTCGTTCCGAGGTTTGTACAGGGAAGTTAAATGTACTGGCAGACGAACTCAGTCGAGTAAACCAAGTTCTTCCACGGAGTGGACATTGCAAGACAAAATTTGTCAGGAACTGTGGAAACTTTGGGGAAGACCTTCAGTGGATCTGTTTGCCACGTCGAGGAACAATCGACTTCCGATCTTTTGTTCCCCTTCAGTTCCAGATCCTCTTGCTTGGAAGACCGACGCAATGCTTCAGGATTGGACGGGTCTAGACGTTTACGCCTTTCCCCCATTTGGAATGATCAGAGAGGTGTTGAACAAGTTCCTCTCACATCAAAATGTGTCAATGACGTTGGTAGCACCATTCTGGCCCAGGAAAGAGTGGTTTCCAGACCTTTCTCAAGTTGGTTATAGACCATCCCAGACTTCTTCCTCAGTATCCTCGGCTACTCAAACAGCCCACTTCGACAGGTATCATCAGAATTTTGTCCGCTCTGTCACTGACAGGGTTCAGACTGTCCGGAAACTCGTCAGAGCTAAGGGGTTTTCTCGTAGAGCGGCAGAGGCTATTGCTAACTGTCGAAGAAGCTCTTCTGCCAAGCTTTACCAATCAAAGTGGGGAGTCTTTAGGACGTGGTGCAGAAGACATAATTTCTCGTCTTCTAAAACCTCTGTGACAGAAATAGCTGATTTTTTGCTGTACCTTAAAGAAGTTAAGAACTTGTCGGTATCGACAATTAAAGGGTACAGAGCTATGCTGTCCTCAGTGTTTAAGCATAGAGGGCTTGACATCTCCTCTAACCAGGATATTGGAGATTTAATTAAATCTTTTAATACAGTAAAAGTATCCAAGAATGGATAGTGTGGACTGGAACTTGGACGTAGTTTTAACTTTTCTGATGTCTTCACGATTCGAGCCACTTCGTGAAGCGTCTTTGAGAGATGTAACGAGGAAGGCACTTTTTCTCTTCGCTTTGGCTACAGCAGGAAGAGTGAGTGAGTTACAAGCCATCCACAAAGAGGTGGGGTTCAAAAATCGTAATGCGGTTTGCTTCTTTTGTTAACGAATTTTTAGCAAAGAACGAATCTCCCTCTAACCCATGGCCTAAATCTTTTGTACTTAAGGGATTATCTAATATAGTGGGTCCGATGGACGAAGAATATTTACTATGTCCTGTCAGAGCTCTGAAATGTTACCTGTCAAGGAC
>NC_087201.1:104417785-104459759 GCF_015104395.2 Macrobrachium nipponense
CTAGGAATTACATAAACAATTGTAGACCAATTTTGGCTTGGTATTTAAAATGAAAGGATCGTGTGTAGTTCTGTGCAGGGGTCACCAATTTGCGGCTCTTTCAAGACACTTGTTTGGTTCTGAATACCTTTTTATCCATTTAAAGTTAAGAAATTATGTAACACTGAAGACAATATTTAAATAAATTTTATTTAATTTAATTTTAAAAGCATATTATAGGCAAAATTTTATTTTGTACATGAACTTCCCTGCCAGATATATACTTAGCTTAGGTCTCTGACGTCACGGACAGAAAATTCAAAACTCGCGGCACACGCTACTGGTAGGTCAGGTGATCTACCTTACCCGCCGCTGGGAGGCGGGGTGTAAGAACCAGTCCCCTTTCTTGTCAGATTATTTTCTGTCGCCGGCTGGACAACACCTGTTGTTCAGTCCTTACGATAGTTAAAATTCGTTCTCGTTGCCGACGATTTGGATTTTGGTGAAGTACCCTTTGTTTGTTGGCTTGGCATACGCTTTTTGGACTGTTTTTTGGATTTTTCTTTTGGATTTCTCTTACAATATCTATAATCATGGATGATTCTGAAGTTAAGAAACCTAGTTTATTTAGGGTTTGTTCAGAGGGAATGTAAAGTTAGGCTTCCTAAAGCTGCATTAGATCCTCACTCGGTATGTGCGTCTTGTAGAGGGAATGAATGCTCTTTTATTAACCCTTGCAAAGAGTGTGAGAATTTGGATGAGGATGGTTGGAAGGCTCTTTCTTCTTATGTGAGAAAGTTAGAGAAGGATAGGGTGCGCAAGGCTTCTTCAAAGAGTTCTAGTAGATCGAGGGTGAGTGAAGTTGACGCTGATACCTCCTGTAGTAGAAGTAGTTCCTTCTCTAGTTTCAGCCCCTGCGCCCAGCTTTGAACCCGAAGATTCGTTTTCGGAAGTTGCTTCTGGGAGAGCCCTCGATCAGGAGTAAGGAGAGCCTCGCTCGCTCTCGACAAGGTAAGAGTGATGATAGTGGCAAGTGATCAGTGCAGTGCCCCTAGTGCAGTGGAGGGTGCGTCTGAACCGGCTCACTAACGCTCAGGCCTAGACCTCTTCCAGACTCCCAGACCCAGTGGAGGAGGAAAGTCGAAAGCCGCAGGAAGGTTAGGGAGAACCCCCACCGGTCAGCGTCCCTCGGCAGTTCCTGTTGTTCGTTCCCAGGCTTGCCTTGGATCGAACCAAGAAGGAGTTATTGGGCCAGTGCTTCTCGTCATCTTCGTCGCCTTCTCCTCAGCGTAGATGGAGCGCCTCGAGTCGTCCTCGCCCTCTCAAGAGCCCTGGAAGGATCCTTGCGCCCTTCCTTCCAGCCCCGAATCCTTCGCGGAAGAGCCAGAAGTGGAAACGCAAGAGAACCAAGATTTCGTCCGGTTACGCTTCTCCTGTTCGCTCTCGGACTTCGTCCCCTGTAGAGAGTTTAAGAGATCTCCTGCGCGTATCCTGGCGGGTCTGCAGGCGCAGATTGCGGCTTTAGCGGAGTCTATTTGCCGGACTTCTCATCGTCGGAAGGACGCCTCACTTCCGGTGAGAAGTCTAAGAACGTTCCTTGGCGGTCTAAATCTTCTTTGGCTAGAGAAGCCTTTGAGCCTGTTAGTAGAGGTCAAGAAGTGCAGGCTGGAGCTCGGGATCTTTCTCCGAGTAGGCTCTCCTCTCTTCCCAAGAGTTGTGAGCATGTAAGGCGTAAGGAGCCAGACAGGCTCTCTCCTCAGGATTTCCGCTCCTCTTCAGTTAGGCGTCAAGAGCTTGACAGACGTCAAGAGCCTCGTTTTCGTCAGGAGCGAAGGAAGAGTTCTTCGCCTGGTGGCCACTCTCCTTTTGACGACGCTCGGAGCCTAGTAGGCGCCAAGAGCCTGGTAGGCGGCAACGGAAGCTTTCTCCTCCGTTAGATCACTCCCCGATTGGATAGACGCTCAGAGCCTTGTAAGCGCCGCGCTTCTGACAGGGATTCATCTGTGGATGTTTTCTCTCCCCGTGGCAGGCGTCAAGAGCCTGGCAGGGGTTTTGAGCTCAATAGGCATCAAGAGCCTGGCAGGCGTATTGGGGTATGGCAGGCGCCAAGAGCCTAGCAGGGCGCAGAGAGCCTGATAGGCGCTCTCCCTTATCCAGACGCTTCTGTGGAGTTAGAATCTGTTTCCGACAGACGGGCCTCCACTTGTAGGCGCTCTCCTAGTAGGCGCTCCCCAAGTAGGCGTCTCCTAGCAGGCGCTCTCCTAGCAGGCTCTCTCCTGGGAGGCGCTCTCCTAGTAGGCGCTCTCCAACTAGGCGCTCTCCTAGTATGCTCTCTCCTGGGAGGCGCTCTCCGGTAGGCGCTCCCGTGTAAGCACTCTCCCAGTGGTTTTTCTCCCAGTAGGAGCTCTCCAGAACAGGCGCTCTCCAAGGATTAGCTCTCCTCCGGCAGTAGAGCTTCTAGACGTCATTCTTCGGAAGAATTTGTTGGTGATTCGGAGGAAGATTTGCCCAAGGATGCTTCGGTTTCTTCGTATAAGAGACTTACAGACCTCCTCTTGCAAGATTTTGGGGAGTCTCTTTCGGCCGTTGCTCCTCCGTCTCCTCCGTCCTTATTTTCAACGACCAATACGGCTAAGAAGTCTTCAGTCGTTAAGATGAAGCCTACATGTGTCTATGAAGAAGGCTCTGAAGAACTTTGACGACTGGTTGCTTTCAAAAGAAGAGAAAGGCAAGACAGTTTTTTCTTTTCCCGTCCAAGCTGACGGGTAAGATGGGGTTCTGGTACGAGTCAGGAGAGCCCTTGGGTCTAACTCTTCCCTCTTCTGCAGACTCGGACTTCTCTTCGTTGGTTGATTCCGCACGTCGCTCGGCGCTGAAATTCTGCGAAGACGACGTGGGGTATGAGCGAGTTGGATCACCTTCTGAAGGGAATGTTCCGAGTTTAGAAGTTTTTAACTTTCTTGACTGGACCCTTGGAGTGTTTTGGCTAAGAGGACTCAAGAGCTAGACACTCTTTCGCCTGAAGACCTCCACGCAGTTCTGTCTTGCATGGACAAGGCAGTGAGAGACGGTTCGGGGAAATTGCTTCACTTTTTGGTGCAGAGTGGTAAGAAGGGGCCGTTTTCCTTTTTGCTCTTTTCTTACCAAGGCGGTTTCTCACGCACAGAGAGCTTCCTTGCTGTATTCACAGCTTTCCCGCAACTCTTCCCCAAGAAGACTATTAATGATATCTCCAGCTCGTTATCAGCAAAAGCGACGCAGGATATGCTAGCTCGCTCAGGCTAGAATTCCGAAACCTTCGTTTCAACAGAAGACGAAGAAAGAGGGCTCAAAGTAGGCAAGAACCCTTTCGAGGAGGACCTTCGTCTCGCTCTTCTTCCTCCAGAGGTTCGAGACCACCTAGAAGAGGAAGGACCTTCTCCCGGTTCTTATTAGGGCCAAGAAGTAGTTCGGTGTGTCCTCCAGACAACTGTGGGTGCCAGACTTCTGAACTTTGCAGATGTCTGGGCACGAAAGGGGGCGGGACAACTGGTCCCTCGCGATCATCAAGAGGGGATACCTCATTCCCTTTATCTCGAGACCACATTGACCACCACTCCAAGGGCACTGGTGGCCAAATACAAAGACCCACTAATGAATCAAGCCCTCGCTCTAGCGGTAGAAGCTGATGTTAGAGAAAGAGGCAATAGAGATGGTTCAGGACCCTCTTTCAGCGGGGTTCTACAACCGTCTGTTCCTAGTTCCCAAGAACTCAGGAGGATGGAGACCGGTTCTGGACGTGAGCGCCTGAATGTCTTTGTGAAGAAGAGGAAGTTCGCTATGGAGACGACGTCATCAGTCTTAGCAGCTCTTCGTCCCGGGGACTGGATGGTGTCGCTGGACTTCAGGACGCTTACTTCCATGTACCGATCCATCCTTCTTCTCGCAAATTTTCTCAGATTCATGTGGGGATGGGAACGTTTTTCAGTTCAGGGCCCTATGCTTGCGGCCTTTCCACGGCCCCCCAAGTATTCACAGGACTGATGAAGAACGTTGCCCAGTGGCTTCATCTCGAGGGAGTGAGGATTTCCCTCTACTTGGACGATTGGCTTATCAGGCCAAATCCAAGGAGAAATGTCTGGAGGACTTACGAGTGACGTTGGATCTAGCAGCTTCTCTGGGTTTGCTAGTGAATTTCGAGAAGTCACAGCTAATCCCCAGTCAAGAGCGTATCTATCTGGGGATTCTGATGGCTTCTCAGGTTTTTCGGGCGTATCCGTCCCCAGAGAGGATAACCCGAGGTTTGGTTGGAGAAGGTAGCAATCTTTCTAGAGAAAGATGTATGCACAGCGAGGGAGTGGATGAGTCTGTTGGGGACACTCTCCTCGCTGGAGCAATTCGTTTTCTCTAGGAAGGTTGCACCTCAGACCCCTACAGTTCTTCCTGACGAGGAACTGGGATCGGAAATCTCAAGGTCTGGACTTTGCGTTCAAGATTTCGCAAGAGATAAAGGGAGGATCTACGTTGGTGGCTAAACCCTCTATTGTTCAAGGAAGGCCTTTTCCTTGCAGGTTCGGAACCCCAACCTAGTGTTGTATGCAGACGCTTCGGACAAAGGTTGGGGAGCTACTCTCGGGTCGAGAGAGTGTCAGGCACCTGGATGGGGGATCAGGTGTCCTGGCACATCAACAAGAAGGAGCTAACAGCGATTTGGTTAGCTCTCAAGACCTTTCGAACCCCTCGTAAAAGGGAAATATGTTCAGAATCAACTCCGACAACACTGCAGCCCTGGCTTACATCGGAAAACAGGGGGGGACTCACTCTTTCTCCCCTGTACGAGACAGCGAGATCGCTCCTCTTGTGGTCAGAGGAAAGGAACATAAGGCTTCTCACCAGGTTCGTACAGGGAGAAAGAAATGTCAGAGCGGATCTGCTAGCAGAAGGAATCAAGTCTTCCCTCAGAGTGGACTCTGCACGCGGACGTATGCCAGGAGCTGTGGAGGACGTGGGGCAGGCCCCATCTCGATCTATTTGCGACCTCCAGGAATGCGCGGATAGATCTATACTGCTCCCCTATTGCAGACCCAAGAGCAGTGGCAATAGATGCATTCCTGATGGATTGGAGGAATCTGGATCTTTACGCGTTCCAGCCTTTCTTTCAAGATTATAGGGGAAACGTTAAGGAAATTCGCAGCGTCAGAGGGAGCAAGGATGACGTTGATAGCTCCGTTCTGGCCCGCCCCGGCGCCCCGGACTGGTTCACAGAGGTACTGGAATGGCTGTGGATGTCCCAAGATCCCTACCTCTAAGAGTCGATCTGCTCAAACAGCCCCACTTCGACAGGTTTCACAAAAACCTCCCCGCTCTCAGTCTGACTGGATCAGACTATCAAGAGTCTCGTCAGAGCTAGGGCTTTTCGGCAAAGTCTGCAAGGGCTATTGCCAATGCACGTAGACCTTCCACATCTAGAGTCTACCAGTCGAAGTGGGATGTTTTTCGACGCTTGGTGCAGGACTCATAAAGTTTCCTCCTCCAGTACCTCTGTGCTCAGATAGCAGATTTCCTTATCTTCCTGAGGGAAAAATGTGGGTTGGTTGTCTTCCACCATCAGGGATACAGGAGCATGCTTTCCTCAGTTTTTTCGTCATAGAGGATTAAACATATCTGAGGACAAGGACCTCCATGATTTAATCAGATCGTTTGAAACGGTTAAAAGAACCTCCTCCTTAGTGCCTAGCTGGAATCTAGATGTCGTGCTGCTCTTCCTGAGGTCCTCAAGGTTCGAACCTCCCCATACTGCTTCGTTCAGAGACCTTTCGATGAAGACTCTTTTTCTCTGTGGCTTTAGCGTCAGCGAAGAGGGTCAGCGAGCTGCAGGCTCTAGAAGGTGAGGTAGGTTTCCAAGGAGGCTCCGCGGTTTGCTCTTTTCTTTCCGCTTTCCTAGCCAAGAATGAAAACCCTTCTTCGCCGTGGCCCAGGAGCTTCGAAATCAAAGCTTATCCTCCTTAGTTGGACAGAAGAGGAGAGATCTCTTTGCCCGGTGAGAAGCCTGAAATATTATCTTCAGAGGAAGAAAAGACTTGCTGCTAATGAGAGCAATCTCTGGTGCTCTGTAAGAGGACCCATAGCCCTTATCTAAAAATGCACTCTCATTCTTTTATCAGGAATGTTTATTAAGAGAAGCACACTTCTTGCAATCAGCAACAGTTTAACCTTCTGAAAGTCAAGGAAGCACGAAGTATGGGCCATCGCGACGTCTTTGGCTTTCAAGAAGAATTTGTCATTACAAAACCTTATGAAGGCCACTTTTTGGAGGTGTGAATCAGTCTTCTCTAATCACTACCTAAAGGACGTATCGATTACTTATGATAAGTGTTTTGGGCTAGGCCCTTACGTATCGGCGGATTCAGTGCTGGGGCAGGGAGCTGAAACACATCCTTTTTAATCCTTTTTCCCTGTGAGTTTTAAGTTTGTGTTTTTTGGTTGTACGAAGGAGGTTGCAGGAGGCAGCTCCTTCTTTCGTAGACTTTTGTTTGTATTTGGTTAGGTGATCGGTTGTGCTTGAGGCTCCTTGCAATTGGTAGTGATAGTCTCTGGCATGTAAGCGGGTTGATCCCCATTGACCAGATCCTGCTTGGATTCTGCCAAGTAAGTGGACTCAGTTTCCCAGGTTGGTAGACCAAAGAGTTCTTCGGCCATAGGTCACGCCCTCGCTGAGACTCTTAGGCAACGCAGACTAATAGACAGTAACTATCAAGTCTTCTGCCTAAATCAGGTAAGAAACCAGAGGTTTTATATTATGTATTCCTTTAACATGTGTTGTCCCCACTTTCTAAGTAAGTATGTGTCTCTTTCCCTCCACCAAGGGTGTCAATCAGCTAAGTATATATCTGGCAGGAAGTTCATGTACAAAAATGATATTGTTAGTATACATAAAGTTTTGTACATACTTACCTGGCAGATATCTACTGATTGATGGCCCGCCCAGCCTCCCCTCAGGAGACAGGTGGAAGAAAATAACCTGACAAGAAAGGGGGACTGGTTCTTACAACCCGCCTCCCAGCGGCGGGTAAGGTAGATCACCTGACCTACCTGTAGCGTGTGCCGCGAGTTTTGAATTTTCTGTCGTGACGTCAGAGACCTAAGCTAAGTATATATCTGCCAGGTAAGTATGTACAAAACTTTATTGTATACTAACAATATCATTTTTATTTTTAATGATATAAATAGTTTCCCCAGGCCATTTTTGTCATTGCGGCTCTGACAGTACTACATTTTTATGATTCTCTTAATAATGACTCTTTTAGCTTCAGAAGTTGGTGATCCCTGGTTTAGTAAAACAATATTATGTTTACAGAAGTTCACGGATCTTTGCTACACAGCTTGCTTTTGTGTTTTCTATTATGCTCAAGTACATTGCTAATTACAACAACATAATTGGTTTGGCATTGTCATACAGAGTTTATGACTTTCCTTACTGAAGTAATTCATAGTTGGTTATGGTCCATGTTTTCAGCTTGATACATACGATAATTATTACATGATGGGTTTTTTTATATCAAATTTTCATAATGGTTCAGAGTAGATGAGTTGCTACCTCTTGTTCACTGCAGTAAAATTTCATGCCAAGCTTATCAAGGGACACTCATTTATTATGTAGTGCCCGTAGGAGTCAAGTCTATAATCCAGATGTGTCTTGTGCAGTAAGACTAGTCCTAGTCCTAAAACAGGTTTTGACTTAGGGAACCCTATATTTGGTAGTTGCTGTTGAGTCCTCAAGGGAGTTACCTTCCATGGTGTATGCCAGTGCCCCATGGTGACTACACTAATATCAAAGAAATATCTTTTAGCCTGGTCTTGTAGCAGTTTGATATTATAATGGACTCAAAGACAAGAAGGCATTTTACCTTGTCTTCAGTGAAGCTGTACGCAGTTTCCTATGTCAAAACTGCAAAAGTGACTATTACGCATGCGCTTCGGCCATCTTGTTTTATGATTGGGCCGGTTAAAAAACCAAGAACCATTACTCTGTTGGTCAAGGCAGGATATACCTTTACCCAAATCCCATGGCTTTTCATCAGGGAAGTGAGAGGGTTTTAAGGACTCAACAGCGACTATCAAAAATAGGGTTTTCCCACGTCAAAACCTGTTTTTTGATAGCATAGTGACTGTTTCATTACAAAGAAATTGACTGGTGACAAAAACAAGCTCTCAAAATTTCCATCCCAACCATCACAAAATTAAAACTAAAACATCTCCGGTCAAAGGTCAAGCCACTAGTTTCAGTAAAAAGAACATGAAACCAAGCAAGGAAATATGTTTTTAGTGTAAAGTTTTATAGTGACTTACCTAAGTATGCTGGGTACGTTGCGGTCTTGACGCACCTTCCCCAATGATAGTCCGCATATCCCCCCATTAGTAAGACCCCTAGTTTTCCACTGCAGTGCTTATGGGGTCAGGACTAACCATACCATCTATTGATACACAGTACAGTTGAATTTGTTCCAGCTCATGGCAATAGTGTTTTAAGAATACTGACCCTGATGACCACCCAGTACATTCGCAAACCTCTTCGAAAGATACATTTCTGAAGACGGCCAACGATGTACTTACCTTCCTAATATCATGTGATCTAGGAAAGGAATGTTGTTTAGCCTTTTTAATGAGGGACACTAAAGTTATTCGTAGCCCTTGTACAGCTAGCTGTCGACTTACGGCCTATGCAAGTTACGCCTGATTGACTTTACAACCACCCACAACTAAAACGACTGGGAAGCAACGTGAGCAAGAAAGAGTGGTGTCCAGCTGAAAAGGAATGTTGGCGGTACCTATCTACGGACGAGGCCCGTGGTTGCAAGATGTAAATAGCCTCCATTAACAATCTGTTATGAAGGAGGTACAACTAGCCCAGCAGGTATTCGAGAGAACCTTATGTCGCACAGAATGGTGGTTATCGTGTCAAATAGTTCTACCAAGGTATCTTATCTCAAGAATGAAGATGGCCTCCAAATTTCCAGAATTATCTGATGGATGGAAGGTATTCTTTTGTGGGCAGAAGGTCAAAATACCACTCATATCCCCTGATACTTTCCATAAAGGGAAATTGTGGTAGCCAATACTACCTTAAGCAGACTGGGTCTCATATGACTGAGTGATCCCTGCATCTTGAGATCAGCAGCATGCTTTACCACCAATCTTAGTCACAAACTTCCAGATTAGTGCTCAGCCCTGCCTAAGGAGTTGCTTGTGCATAGCTTGTATGATTTGCTGGAAGAAAGTTAGGGCTCGGCTCTGCCGAATGAGTGGCTTGGGCAAGCATAGCCTATTATGATTTTCTAGAAGAATCTAGAGGTAGATGCATTTCATTCCTTCTTGATCATGCCACTGTTGGACAAACTGCAACAGTCTAGAAATGTCTGCCTCGTCATGGGTGCATTTTGGCTCTATAAGCCTGGTTCATGTACTCTCTTGAGCATCTGGTGGACTACACGAGTCTTTCCACACTAGCTGAAGCTTCCCTGTCAGTCTCACTTTCTGAAATACCACCAGAATGAGAGTACACTTCTCGTTTATCCTTGGTGATTTCCCATGTTGGTTCTCTTGTAGAAGAAATGGCAGTCTTTGCCCTCTTCTTTGGGATCAAACATGTAGAGAAGTGTAGGTTACTTCCTGGTACCTCACTTGGGAAACCAAGATGTGCAGAGGCCTAATAACAATTCAGTAACCACTCACTTCATGAGACTTTTGCCTATCAGTTTTTGCTAATTTTTCAGCTACGTTATAATGATGGCTTTTTTGCTTGCTATCTTCTGAGATGTGATTCATTTCTGGGTTCGACCTGTGTTTGCCGGTGAAAAATCCCTGTAGCTCATTTTTCAAGTATAAATATATCCTAAATATACCAGAGAAAAAACTAGCATGGTATGCTGAAGTTACTACCCTCAGCGCGAACACCCAAAGGGCGTCGGTATAAGTAAACAGGCAAAGTGGAAGCAACTACTCACAGGCCTTCTGCCAATTAGAGGATTCCTTTCCAAAATCCCTTTCTTAGAGAGAGCCGTTGCAACAGCCACTCTCTTAGAGAGAGCCGTTGCAACAGCCACTCCTCCCCCTCACTCCTGCTACTACTACTACTACTACCCGACTCGCGCGTCATCCAGCATTCCTGTATTAGCGATTGTGGCGTTTGTCGCAGCTCCCAGGATTTAAGCTCTCTTGGTGATGTCGACTGGAGAACTTCCCTCTACACCTAAGTTGAGTACTCCAATTTACGTTTTTGTGACTTATTTGGTTGAGAGGTTTTCCATAGTCGCCTTTGGCCCCTCTGAAAAAGTATTGTGGGTGCCGTCGGCTGGCCCGCCATTGTGGGAGCGTCATCAGAACGCGAATGAATTTCACACACTAATCTCCACTCAGTTTTCATTATATATATATGGAGGTTGAATTATAATCATCAGTGACATGTTATGTATTACGTACTTACTTTTATCTAAAGTAAGATAGGGAGTAGGCCTAACTCGCTCGTGACTTTCGCTGGGGTATAAAGAATAGCTGTTTAACTTATACTTTAACATGAACCTCCCCCCCAGTGGCTCAGGGGCGGGTTTGCGCCTGTCCCTACATAATTTTTATTGTGATGTACAAGGGTAATTATTAGGCTACTTGTAGTCTATTATAATTGTTGAGGGAGAGAAGGGAGCCCTGTCCCTCTCTTTCCATCTCTCTCGTAATAAGATTATGCATGATTGGTGTTAACACGATCTTAGATAAGTTTTGATTTATGCACATTGATGATTTTCATTTCACCAAGAGGTTGGATGAGTTGTCCCCCCCCCAGCTCGACCAACATAGCCTAGGCTAGGCCTAGGAAGGTAGGCTAGGCGTCCCTTCCCTGGTACCCTTAAACACACCCTACTTCCCCCTGTCCGCGCTATGGTGCCAGCAGGGAGGATATCAAAATAGAGAGCTTCTCTCTTATGATGATGTTGGATTTACCTCCCTACCGGTCTAGATCGAAAGAATTCGGTTTAGTTGGTTTGGTTGAGGATTACCCGCCCTGCCGGTCTAGATTGAAATATTTGATTTAGTAGTTTGGACGAGGCCTAATGTTCACATTATGATGTCTTAGGGGAGATTTGGCCTAATTGTCCGGTTCCGTAGTAATCTCGGAGGGTTAGGCTAGATCCATACTGGGTAGTCTCCATAACCTTAGTTACAACTCTTCCTCGATACCTCATTATTAGATTATTATTGTATGTATATTATATTGTATATGCACATTAATGATTTTCATATCACATGAGGTTGGAGGAGTTGTTTCCTTCCCTAGCTTAACCGACCAGGCCTAGATTAGGCTTGGATGGTAGGCTAGGTGCCCCTACCCCTATACCCTTACCTCTCCCCCTGTCCGCGCTATGGTGCTAATGGGGAGAATATCAAGGATAGAGAGTATCTCTCTTGTCATATCGTTGAACCTATCCTCCCTACCCAATCAGATCGGAAAAAATTTCGAGTATGGAAGGTTTGGTTGAATGCCCACCGTCCACGCCAGGATGTCCTTGGAGGTTTATCTGGCCAACCTGACCGGATCCATAGTGATCTCGGAGAGTTAGGCTAGACCTATGCTGGGTATTTTTTCCTACACCTTATGTTCCTCTTGCAACTCTTCCATGATACCTCATTATGGTATTGCATATTATATTGTTTATTGTATATTATATATTGTTTATATACATTTATGATTTTTTGAATACAATTATCAGTGATGTATTTCATATTACGTGCTTAATTTTAGCCGACCAAGTTAGGATTGGTTCGGAGGAAAGCCTAACGCGCTCATGATGTCCTTGGGGGTTTTAAAGATTTATTAGTTTATATTCTGGCCTCTGCCCCCCCCCCCCCCCCCCCCCCCCCCCCCGCCCCCCCCCCCCCCCCCCAGCTTCTCAAGTAAGCGTGTTCGTGCCTATCTCTGCGTAATTTTAGCATAGTGTACATGTAAAATTGTTAGGCTACTAGTAGCCTATTGCATTTATCATGGGAGACGAGAGAGTCCCCTCTCTCTCTATCCCGGTGTGAGATATGAATGAGTTATGTATTGTTTAATACGAACCAAGTAAAGGTTAAATTATGCACTTTGATTTCATATCACTGAGAGGTTGGTAGAGTTGCTTCCTTCCATGGCTTAACTGACCAAGCCTAGGTTAGGCTTGGAAGGTAGGCTAAGTGTCCCTACCCCTGTACCCTTTATGCCTCTCCCCCTGTCGGCGCTACAGTGCTAGAGGGGAGGATGTCAAGGATAGAGAGCCCCTCTTATCACATTGTTGGACCTATCCTCCCTACCAGTCTAGATAGAAAAATTCGAATTGTAGTAGGTTTGGTCGAGGGCCACTGTCCACATCATGATGTCTTGGAGGAGATTTCGCCTACCTGTCCGGTTCTGTAATGATCTCAGAAGGTTAAGCTAGATCCATACTTTGTATTATCCTTTTGCCTTAAATTCCTTTGCAACTCTTCCATGATGCCTCATTATTAATTGGTATATATTATTCTTATATATTGTCTATTGTACTGCGGTACATTAAATGGTCTGGTTTGTGTATCGTCTTGGCCTAGCCTCCTTTAGTACAAAGTAGACCACGTCCTCCCAGTTCAGAGCGATCACCGATCGGTTGCTGTACCAATCATGATGGGTCATAGGCCTAGTCGGCCTACTACCCTTGCAGTAGTAGGCTTCACAGCTTTCAATAGGTGACCATCTCTGATCGGGTTGGTGGCCAGACGATCAACCGACCACCCCACATACCACCCCCCCCACTTCCTAGCTCAGCTTTGCCGTACGCTATAACTTGCGGTGCTAGTAGTCTTATCGATGAACGACCGCTCAAGTTTTCACTAAAAAGGGGAAGAGAGTAGTGGGAGTGGTGGGTTTACTGGTATTATATGTAATCCCTTATGTCTCCAAGTGGATAGCTCCGCCGGCCTTATAGCAGTACCACACCAGCCGGCGGACATCGCTCCGGATGGTGCATTTACACAGCTCCACCGCTCTGTAGTCTCTCTCCCCAGTTGTCCGCCCCGGTTACGGGTTCAGGCTAGGAGCTACGCTCCTCCCAATAGAGGCGGGCAGGTTCAGATAGAGGAATTATCTTCCCCTGATCCGCCGCTTCAGTCTGTTCCGCTGGCATTACTTATGACAATGAGATATGAGACTTTGAGTAGGCTAAGCTTTGGGGAAATTCCCTTCCGAAGGGATCCAAACCAGCTCCGTCAGCGGCGACTGAGTCATCTCCGGCCCTTCGGCCCGTCGACTTTGTTTGCTAAGTCGCCTGCTGCCAAGGATTCTCTCCCCCCCTAAGGGGTCAAGAGCCAAGTCCGCCAGATCCAAGGCGACGGAGTTTGGATTTAACCATGAGACCCTCGCTAATCTTCTAATGTTGAAGGTTAGGGAAGCGGTTGATTAGAGGTTTGAGTCGTTACGACTCGCCTCGGGCTCTTACACCTTAGGCCAGGCAATAACATCTCTGGCCGAGAGGATCAGGCCCCTGAATGATATGCTGACCGGATTTCTCCACTCTGGATCCCCGGCGCTGGCCTTGTCAGTAGTGGATGCGTCAAAACTACCGCCATTTGACAAGAACAACCCTTGGCAGTTAGCTTTACATGCCCCATTCTCGGATGGGAAGTTATCAATTGAAGGGTGCGGAACCCGTCCGTTGGAGGACGTTGAGCTCTTCCCGGAGGGTCTGCAAATTTCGTTTCCTGGATTTGTCAGACTAGCGGAACACGTGTTAGTCTGACAGGCAAGGTCCCGAAGGAGACAGGGATCTTCCCTAGGGACCAAGCCCAAGCTATTTGGGTTCGCACCCTCTCCGGCTGGGATTGCGTCAACACTGAGTTGACGCCACACAAGGGTACCTACACCATGTTTGTGACCACAGCAAATGTTCCGTCACCCTGTACAGACGGTAGCGGAACTAACCCTACAAGCAGCAGCAGAAGACTAACCCCTACCAATACTAAAGGAGACAGAGGCTACCTCTCTTCTCTTCCCCGCAGGGGGGGAGTTTTGGAACAACGCTCCGGCCACGTTTACAGCAGATAAACTTGACCCGTACTGCGCTTTCACTCTATTTTCTGAGAAGCTGCCTAAAAATTCCAGCCCATTTAATCAAGGCGGAATTTGAAACAAGATCAAGTCTAGGAAGATCTATCAGCTCTGTCACTATGGCGGAGTTGGTAGTCTCCACTTACCTTGACGAACAGGTGTTCCGGGTCCTGACGAAAGGTCTTAATACAGACTTTCCAGTCGGATCTCTACGACTTTACGATGGCAAGACAAGCTTGTAAGAAATATGGCCTGGCGGGTGCCTCGATAAGGCACGAACCTAATAGGCTGATAAAATCCTCAACATGGGGAGAAAACCTGTTCCCGGAAGACGAGGTTAACAACGTCTCTGGAGAAGGAGCCAGAGCCAACCAGAGCCCCCCTGGTCCGTTGGGGACTCCCCTTCAAACGGAAATTTGAGACCCCCGGACAACAAACCAGACCCAAGAAGAGGCCAAGCAGATTCAATCCTTACCAGGGCTCTCGTCCTCTAACGGTTGTACAAGCGGTCTCGGTTTTTAAAAAGTCGGTAAGCCTTCGACATCTAAGACTCATCCGCAGCAACAGTTTGTTTACGACAAACTCCGCCAGCCCACATACAATGACCTCCCCGCCCTTTAACCCCGCCTATGAAGCACTGGATCTATTTCGCAGCCACAACAGGCATGAGAGAAGTAGCAGGGCCAGAGGTGGCTCCCGGCTACGAGGCGAACCAAGGGGTAGAGGCTTCCAAGGAGATAGAGGTAACAGACCTGCAGCCAGTCAGTGAGAGCCCGCAGGTAGAAGGGAGATTATCTCTTCCAGGACCATTGGACCTTCAGTCCGTGGGCCCACAGTATAGTCTCAAAAGGTCTAAGGTGGAAATGGGAGAAAGGGCCCATCCACAAATAAAAATTTGTATCAGATACCAACGGCGGACCTTATAGACTATACCAAAGGTCTCCTACAGAAGAAGGCCATAAAAAGAGTGAAACGACTAATGTTTCAAGGACGTCTGCTCATTGTCCCAAAGAAGGACTCTGACAAAAGGAGAGTGATTCTGGACTTGTTCTGTCTCAACTCATACATTCATTGCAACAAGTTCCGCATGTTGACAGTTTTGCAGGTGCGGACCTTACTTCCCCGTGGGGCCGTCACCACCTCTATAGATCTTACAGACGCTTATTATCATGTTCCAATAGCAAGGAACTTCTCTCTGTACCTAGGCTTCAGGTTAGGAAACAAGGCATACTCATTCAGAGTCATGCCTTTCAGGCTCAACATCGCACCCAGGATATTCACAAAACTAGGAGAGACGGTAGTTCAAGAACTAAGAACTCAAGAGGTTATGTTAGTAGCCTACCTAGACGACTGGCTCATTTTGGCAGCCAGCGTCGAAGAGTGCTGCAAATCATCAGCCAGAGTGATAAAATTCTTGAAATTTCTGGGCTTCCAGATAAACAGGGAAAAATCTCGGCTTGTTCCAGCTTACCGCTTCCAAAGGCTGGGGATCCAATGGGACCTAATGAGACACAAGCTATCGCTTCCACCCAAGAAGGCCAAGGAGATAGCACCGGCTATGAAACAGTTCCTCAAGAACAAGATGTCTCGGCGTACCCAAGAGAGAATCCTTGGTTCACTGCAGTTCGCGTCAGTAACAGACGTCCTATTAAAAGCCAGTTTAAAGGACATCAATTGAGTCTGTAGAGAGAGAGGGCCAATATCAATCTCAGGCAGCGGCTTCGTCCATGGACGAAACGTCGGAACCTGGAAAATGACTGGCTCCGGCCAGGAACAATCGGGTGAGAGTAGCCTCTGCCAGCCTAGTGGTGGTACCTGCATAAACAGAGGAGGCTGCAGGTCAAGCAAACTAAATTACGTATTAATTACGATATTCTCATTGGCGACGAAAAATCATCGGCACCTGTCAGCAACTCACCTGGCAGGAGTAAAGAATGTTATCGCAGATGCACTTTCCAAGATAACTCTGTTGGGATCGGAGTGGCCCCTGGACAAGAAGTCATTCCGGTGGATTTGCAATCAAAGCCCGGACCTTCAAGTAGACCTATTGGCCATAGAATCCGACCACAAACTACCATGTTACGTGGCAACCAACCTGGACCCTCTAACTTACGCCACAGATGCAATGCCCATTAATTGGAACAATTGGCAGATGATTTACCTATTTCCACTGGTGAATCTTCTGATGAAGGTCCTGCACAAGCTAAGATCTTTCACAGGACAAGTAGCACTATTGGCACCCAACTGGCCAAAGAGCAACTGGTTTCCGCTTCTTCTAGATTTGAAGCTCCGACCCAGACGGATCCCTCGTCCAGAGCTGACACAGACAGTACAAACTCAGACTGTGTTAGCTTCCTCGAGAATTCTGAATGCTCTAACTTTATGGACTTCATGAAGTTTTCAGCTCAAAAGGATGCTAGTATTAAACCAATAAATATCTTATTCATAGAATCAGATAAAAGAGAGCCAACGCTCAGACAATATGATTCAGCAGTAAAGAAATTGACCAAATTTCTAAAAGACTCGGCTGCTCATGAAATGACTACGAATCTGGCAATCTCGTTCTTTAGAACTCTATTTGAGAAAGGTCTGGCTGCTAATACCATTACAACAATCAAGTCAGCCTTGAGGAAGATTTTCCAGATTGGCTTTAATATGAACTTGTCAGATTCATACTTCACCTCAATTCCACGAGCATGTGCCTGCCTGAGACCAATAGACTGCCCTCATACCGTCTCTTGGTTTTTGAATGATGTACTTAAGTTAGCCTCAGACACTAATAATGAGTCATGCTCTTATATAACCCTGTTTAGGAAAACTTTATTCCTGATGGCCATGGCCTCAGGTGCCAGAATATCTGAGCATTCGGCTCTCTTTAGGAGTCCAGACCATATAGAAATCCTCCTGTTGGGGGTAGTATTACTATCCCCAGACTGGAGGTTCTTAGCTAAGAATGTGGACCCACAAAACAGGTGGACTCCATGGAAAATCATACCCTTAGCACAGGACACATCATTGTGCCCTGTCGCTACCCTTAAATCCTTCTTAGCCAGAACTTCTGGCAAATCTTCAGGCCCCCCTTTGCATTAAAGAGAAAGGCGGTACGATTTCTCTTAGAGGTATTAGACAACAAATACTCTACTTTATTAAACAGGCCAACCCGGATTCAGTTCCATACGTCCATGACATCCGAGCAGTGGCTACCTCTATTAATTTCTTTCACAATATGAATTTAGAAGACCTGAAGAAATATTCGGGTTGGAAGCCTTCAGAAGCTTTAAGCGCCACTATCTCAAGAATCTAGAGGCCCTTAAATTCCCAGCAGTTGCTGCAGGGAGCATAGTCTCCCCTGATTGATGAACCTCGTCAAATCCTTTCCTTAGACTGTCACCTTTTTCCTTAAATACTCTCTCCTTCCTGCCTGCCTCGCTCATATTCCCCACTGAACCTCTCTCCTCCGGGTCGAGAGGGTTTAGTCGTCATCTGGCCACTGGATCATGTATACATAATGTTGAGGCCATAATTGTTTTATGGACCTATCTGTAAATGCCCTAGTTTTTGCTCTGGATACCATTCCGAGTCTATTATATTGTCATATTGTTACTAGTTCTAAGTCACAGTTTAAGTCCTAGTGGAATTAGCAGATAAGTAAATTTAATTTTTAAATGAACCTTAGGTTTCATTAACTCCTTTTTTATACTCTGGTTTGGTATCTGATAAGCTTGGATGGGAATTCTTTGATACTTTTTCACCGGCGAACACAGGTCGAACCCAGAAAAGGGATTTTGACGAAGGAAAAATCTATTTCTGGGGGAAGACCTGTGTCGCCCGGTGAACCCATCCCTTCTAATTAAATTTCCCACCCTCAACCAATCCAAGCTAGAGTGTCTAGTCCAGGAATGCTAGATTACGTGCGAGTTGGGTAGTAGTAGTAGTAGTAGTAGTAGTAGTAGTAGTAGTAGTAGTAGTAGTAGTAGTAGTAGTAGTAGTAGTAGTAGCAGGAGCGAGGAGGGAAGAGTGGCCGTTGCAACAGCTCGCTCTAAGAGAGGGATTTTGGAAAAGAATCCTCTAATTGGCAGAAGGCCTGTGTGGTGGCGGCTTCCACTTCGCCCCTTTACTTATACCGACGCCCTTTGGGTGCTCGCGCTGAGGGTAGTAACTTCAGCATACCATGCTAGTTTTTTCTCTTGTATATTTAGGATATATTTATACTTGTAAAATGAGCTACAGGGATTTTTCACTGGGCGACACAGGTCTTCCCCCAGAAATAGATTTTTCCTTCGTCAAAATCCCTTTTTAAGGTAAATCTCATAAACTGACTGGTAAGTGCAAAATCAACTTAAGGCAATAGATTATGTAGAATTACTGTTAACTCTTGGGTATCTCATATATTCAAGGTTAGGCCATACTATAAGGTCATTGTTACCTATGAGATTTGATACTTATTAGAAGACTGAACATCCTAAGTATGTACTATGTGGTAAAATGGGAACTCCTGCTTGAAATGGAAGGGTAACAATCAGATTAATACTATTAAGAAAAGCATAATAAAGTAAAATTTTGATGAGCAGTGCCGCTAGCAAAATAATAGGCCACCCAAATTACAAAACCTAAAGAAGTTATTTATGGAAGATAATTACAGGCAGTCCCCGGAATACGACGGTCTCGGCTTACGACGTTCCAAGGTTACGACGCTTTTCAATTATATTCATCAGAAATTATTTCCAGGGTTATGACTCATGTTCCAGGGTTACGACACATGTTCCAGAGTTACGACGCCTACAAATGCTGATCTGGCAGATGAAATATGACACCAAAAATGCAAAATAATCAATATTTAAAGGGTTTTTTCGATGAAAAATGCAATAAGAATGCAGTTTACATAGTTTTGAATGCACCTAAAGCATTAAAAGTAAGGTTTTGTACATGAACTTTCCTGTCAGATATATACTTAGCTATAGTCTCCGACGTTCCCGACAGAATTTCAAATCTAGCGGCACACGCGACAGGTAGGTCAGGTGGTCTACCCTTCCCGCCGCTGGGTGGCGGGTGTATGAACCAATCCCCTTTTCTATTAAGATTTTCTCTGTCGCTGGAACCGGCAACACCTGTTGAAGATTTTCTCTGTCGCTGGAACCGGCAACACCTGTTGTGGGTTCCTCCTGATAGTTGATTTTGCTCTCGCTTGCCTAGGATCTTTTTTGGACGGATTATTGGTGACGTACTGGATCTTTTTTGGCTTGGCATACGCTTTTCGTGGACTGTATTGGATTTTGCTTTGGATTTCTCTTTGAACAATGTCTGACTTGGATTCTGTTAAGAAAACTTCTGCTGTGTTTAGTGTGTGTTCTGTGGATGTATGTAAGGTGAGGCTACCGAAGGCTTCGGTAGACCCTTCACACTGTATGTATGAGGTGTAGGGGGAATGAATGTGCTTTTGATAATCCATGTAAAGAATGTGAGGGTTTTAAATGAAGACGAATGGAAGTCTCTTTCTTCCTACTTGAGGAAGTTGGAGAGGGACAGGGTTCGTAAGGCTTCCTCCAGAAGGTCGAGTAGGTCTCGTGTTAGCGAGCTAGAGTTAGATCCTAACCCTGTAGTAGAAGCAGATCCTTCTTTCCCTGTTTCAGCCCCTGCTCCCTGCATCGAACCCGAGGATACGTCTTCGGAGGTGGCTGCTATGAAAGCCACGATCCGCAGGATGGAGCTCAAGATCCGCTCCTTGGAAAAAGGTAAGAGTGACAGTGGAAGTGATTAGTGCAGTGTCCCCAGTGTTGTGGAGGGGGCATCTGACTGGCTCCGTAGCGCTTCCAGGCCTAGACCTCTTCCAGACTCCCAGACCCAGTGGAGGAGGAAAGTCGACAGCCGCAGGAAGGTTAGGGAGAACCCCCACCGGTCAGGCGTCCCTTCGGCAGATCCTGATGTGCGTTCCCAGGCTGCCTCAGACCGCCTCAAGAAGGACGTTCTATGTCAGTGCTTCTCTTCGTTTGCTTCGCCATCGCCGAAGCGGGGATGGAGCTCCCCGGAAGCTTCGCGCCCCTTGAAGAGAGCTTGGAAGGCGCCCTGCAGCTCCCTTGCTTCCAGCCCGGAACTCTTTCCAGCGGAGCCTTCTCTGGATATGAAGAGGCCCAGGAGATCTCAAGATTGCTCTTCTCCTCGCTTGCCTCGCTCTACTTCTCCGGAAGAGGAGCCTGAGAAGTCCCCTTCTCGTATTCTCACTGGTCTCCAGGCGCAGATTTCGGCCCTTGCTGACTCCTTGGCTGGTAGTTCTCGTCGGAGGAAGGACGTCTCTCTCCCCATCAAGAAGTCCAGGCGCCCGTCTCTTGACTTATGCTCTCCGCTCCGTAGGCGCTCTTCTCCGGATGTTGTTTCTTCTCCCGAGTGAGGTGATTCTCGCGAGAGGCGCTCCTCTCCTGGCAGGCGCCCTTCTTCTTCCAGGCGTCAGTCTGCTTGCAGGCGCTCTTCTGTTGACAACCGCTCTCCTCTGGACAGGCGCCAGTCGCCTCGCAGGCGCTCCTCTCCTGACAGGCGCCATTCTCCGGGCAGGCGCCATTCACCGGGCAGGCGCTCTTTTCTGGACAGGCGCCAGTCTCCTTGCAGGCTCTCCTCTGCCAGCAGGCGCTCTCCTCTTGTCAGGCGCCAAGAGCCTCGCAGGTGCTACTCCCCTAGTAGGCGCTCTTCTCTTGGCAGGTGCCAAGAGCCTTGTGGGCGCCCTCTTCATGGGAGACGGTCTTCTCCTGATAGGCGCTCTCCGCTGTGCAAGCTCTCTTCTCCCAGACTCCTCGTCTCCAGCAGGCTCTCGTCTTCAACTGGATGTCGCTCTCCTGATGTGCTCTCCTCTCCTGACAGGCGCCAGGCTTCTCGTAGGCGCCCCTCTCCTAGTAGGCGTTCTTCTCCTGACAGGATCGCCTCCTCTGCTAAGGACCCTCCTCGTTCTTCTTTGGAAGAGGACCAGGAAGGCTCGGATGACGACTCTGCCAAGACTGCCTCGTTATCGGCTTACAAGAAGCAGACCGCCTTGCTTCTCCAAGAGTTTGGAGATTCCCTCAGCCCTGCCGCTCCTCCGTCTCCGCATTCTCTGTTTTCGACCTCGAGGATTGCGAAGAGTTCCTCATGTATCAGGATGAAACCGACCATATCGATGAAGAAGGCCCTGGGGGCATTTGGTTTGTGGCTCCTTTCCAATGAGGAAGCAGGGAAGACAGTTTTTTCCTTCCCTCCTTCCAAGCTGACGGGACGTACGGGGTTCTGGTACGAGACTGGAGAACCTTTGGGCCTGGGACTTCCTTCATCAGCGGACTCGGACTTCTCTTCATTGGTGGACGCCACCAGACGTTCTGCCCTTAATTCCGCCAAGACGTCATGGGCGAGGAATGAGCTAGACCACCTTTTGAAGGGGATGTTCCGGTGTGATGGTAATTGCTTCCTAGCAAAGGAAGTTAAAGGAAAGGAGAACACATTTTTGAGAAGTTCGGAAGTAAGGATGTTTTCGCGCCTGTGTTGGAGGCGCCTGTAACCTGTTTCTCGCGGCTGTTCTGGAATTGTCGGGTGTGTTGTGGAGCACAAACACGCGCCAATGTGTCGGGAGAAATGCCGCGTTTTCTGATGCAATACCTCGTTTAGATTCATCTAGGGAGTCCTAGTAAACTCGGGAGTCTGTGACGTTCGCCATAGGCTCCGTCCCCAGAATGCCGTATAAATACGACGAACGAACTTTGGAGAGATCGTAAAAGAGAGATCGTAGAAGAGAGACACCTGTTAGTCACAGAGAGATATCCTCAGTAAGAGCCACTGGTCGGAATATCAGTGAGAAATCAGCAGCAGCAGAGATTATCCATGAGAGATAAGAGAGAAAGGGACCGACGAAGGATCAATCAGAAGAGTTGTTAGAGAGTTGGTTGGATATTGGTCTAATCGTCTTCAGGAGTGGACAAATTATTCCTTGTTATCGCGACATCGAGCAGACTTCAGAGAAGGAAAGGTCCTGCTACAGGTTTTGGGGAGTTCCTGCCTTACAAATAGACTATTTTCTGCAATACGGAGTCAAGAGGACGTCTGCAATTGACGCTCTACATTTATGAAGCCAGCACGTCGAATCGCCAAATCAACTAGCAAGTATTTGAATTGCCTCACTGTTCCCCCAGTTCATGCAGTGTAAGAATCTATCTTTTTGTGTAAATAGGAGATACCATTCTGCATTTACCTTTGTTAGTAAGCTTGTAAATAAACCTTTGTTGTGTTAGTGTTTCTTTCTATATTCGTATCCCTAGTTTCAACTGTTTTTGTTGATACATATTTTTTTTATTTCATATCGAACCTGAAGCGGACCTCTCTCAGAGGCCGTAACATTGTGTCGACCTTTAACCAGGATATTTCGACACCGTAACATTGTGGCGACCTTGCCAGGATATCAACACTTTAACAGTTTGAAACATGGAGAATATAGAAAGAATCAGAATGAGTGAGATGGTGAAAGAGTTTATAGAGTCGGGTAAGTTACTAGGTCTAGAGGGGAATGATCTCCGTGAGTATGTTGAGAAGAAAGAAAGAGAGAGATGAAAGAGCAGCTGAGAGGGAAATGCAGCAAGAGAAAGAGAGAGAAGCGATGAAAATGCAGCAAGAGAGAGAAGTAATGAAAATGCAGCTAGAGAGAGAAATGTTGGTAATGCAGCAGGAAGAGAGAGAGAAAGAACGTATGCATGATGAGTTGGAAATTGCCCGGTTAAGGGAAAGTACTCGTAACAGTCGGTCAGACGAGAACGAAAACGAAGCTGATACATTAGGTATGAGTGCAGTGCTAAAGTTAGTACCAAAGTTCGATGAGGAAGATGTTACGACATATTTCGTGTGTTTTGATGGAACGAGTAGGTTCTCCTAAAGAAACGTGGACTTTATATTTGCAGTCAGTTTTGAGTGGTAGGGCACTTACTGTGTATAGTTGCATGTCTAAGGAGGAATGTGATAATTATGATATTGTGAAAGAAACTGTTCTTAGCACGTATAGGCTAGTACCGGAGGCATTCCGTAAGAAATTTAGAAATTTGAGAAAGGGTGAAAATATTACGTATGTAGAATACGGTAAGAAGTTAGATAAGGTGTTTTTTTATTGGGTAATTTCTGCTAAGGTTGAGGATTTTGACGGTTTGAATAACTTAGTGTTGTTAGAAAACTTCAAAGATAACGTGTCCCCTGAGATTAAGCTTTATATAGAGGGATAGGCGAGAAGTATCTTTTGCAGGAGCAACTAGGCTAGCTGACGAATATAGTCTAACTCATAATTTGAGTGTTAGTAAGAAACGAAATGATCCTTCGTCTGGTAGAGTACAAAGCAGTAAAGGTTTCAGTCCTAGTAATAGCAATGCGAGTAAAAGTGACTATTCCTGTTATACATGCGGAAAACCTGGTCATACGACTAAGGTTTGTAAGAGTAGAATGGCATCTAGTGGCTCAGAATTAACTTGTTTTTGATGTAATGGGAAAGGGCATTTAGCGAGGAATTATGCAGTAGAAAAGAAGGACGGTAAGAAACCAGTGTCTCTCGTTAACCTTTCGTCAAATAGGGATGATGTGATGGGAGAAACTAGGAAATTTTTTGGTGAATTTTTGTTGGAAGGCGTAGTTTCCTCTCTTGGAGGAGTAGATTCGAGAGAAGTGGTCTTGCTTCAAGACACAGGGGCTGCTGTCTCACTGATTCGAAGAGAGTGTGCCGAACAGGGCAGAAATCAATATGGAAGGGAAAGTCATGTTAGGTGGATTTCCTAACACTTGTGTTCTTTGTCCTTTGTTGAAGTTGAATTTAGAAAGTCAGGTAGTGTCAGGAGAAGTAAAACTTGCATTGTGGACAGTTTGCCCGTCGAAGGCGTTGACATTATCGTCGGTAACGACTTAGCTTTATCCAAGAATGTGAATCCTGTTGTGAGGAATATTCCAGTGCCTGAAATGGTAGTAACTAGGTCGAGTTTAGATACAGACGTAGACTATGGTCATAATTTGTTCGTGGATTCGAACGTGAGTGAGTTCGTGGATTTGAACGAGTGTGATAGAGGTAGCGAGGTTAATCTTGGCATGAGTGTGGCTGAGAGACCTAACTCTATCGTGGACAGTGATAGCCAAACGGAAGGTGTAGCTGTCGGAAGTAACGTAGTAAATGTACAGGTATCTAGTCCTAGTTATGGTGATGAATTAGGCTCTAACGTTTTGGATAAGGATGAGCTAGTCAAGTTGCAGAGAGAGGATGAGACACTAACCCGAATTTTTTAATGTGAGCTGGATGATGATCTCGATAATGTGTGTAAGGAAACTTTTTGTTTAAAGGACGAAGTTTTGTGTCGTTATGTTCGACCAAAGTCAGGTATTAAAGGAGAAATCACCGAACAATTAGTGGTTCCTAGGAAGCTGCGTGAGCTAGTTTTGAAGTTAGGACACGATGAGCAAGGACATTTGGGAGTAAATAAAACTTTCAAGTGTATTAGTAGGGCGTACTTTTGGCCTAAGATGAAAAATGATGTAAAGAGGTATGTGTTAAGCTGTCATGAATGCCAAATTGCCAGGAAACCGAATCAAGTAATCCCCAGAGCTCCGTTGTGTAATATTCCTTTGGTAGGCGAACCTTTTGAGAATGTAGTTATCGATATGGTTGAATCTTTGCCTAGCAGTAAGGGTAGAGATGATTGCATTACTAATCTTGAGTATTATAAAAACAACCTAAGAGATGTTTGGCAACTTGTGGAGGAGAATGGAAGCGCTTGGCACGTAGCGAAAGAAAACCCGAATGGAAGTCAAGGGAAAACTGAAGGAAGACATGATCTTAGAGCAAAAGAGAGAAGTTTGTACCTAAGAGATAAAGTTTTAGTACTAGTCTCTAGAGAAAGTCCATTTTTACCTTATAAGTACGAAGGTCTTTATTCAGTGTTAGAGAAGAGGGGAAATATACATTATAGAATTAATGTGGATAAGAGTAGAGCAAAGGCAATTAATGTAAATTTGCTTCAGAATTATAAACAACACCCCGTGCCGTGGCCTCCGCCCGTGTAACAGTGTTACTGAGTGAGATTAGTTTTGAGAAAAACACAAGAGGTGTTTTAGTATTTATAAGTTTTAATCAGAGTTCAGAAAATGGAAATAGTAAGAGAGAAGGATAATGTTATAGCAGATAGCCTCTCTAGTTTTTTTCAGAATGAGTAGCCTAATGACCGTTTTCTGTTTTGGCACGAGTGGTTAAGTGGATGAAAAAGTATTAAAGCTTTATGCAGAATTGTTTCACCGCTGTTTAATTCTTGCTTCTCTTTAGAAAAAAAAAAAAAAATCAGTTGATTTCATTTTTTTTCTCTTTTGGGGGGGCGTGTGATGGTAATTGCTTCCTAGCAAAGGAAGTTAAAGGAAAGGAGAACGCATTTTCGAGAAGTTCGGCAGTAAGGATGTTTTCACGCCGGTGTTGGAGGCGCCTGTAACCTGTTTCTCGCGGCTGTTCTGGAATCGTCGGGCGTGTTGTGGAGCGCAAACACGCGCCAATGTGTCGGGAGAAATGCCGTGTTTTCTGATGCAATACCTTGTCTAGATTCATCTAGGGAGTCCTAGTAAACTCGGGAGTCTGTGACGTTCGCCGTAGGCTCCACCCCAGAATGCCGTATAAATACGACGAACGAACTTTGGAGAGATCATAGAAGAGAGACACCTGTTAGTTACAGAGAGATATCCTCAGTAAGAGCCACTGGTCGGAATATCAGTGAGAAATCAACAGCAGCAGAGATTATCCATGAGAGATAAGAGAGAAAGGGACCGACGAAGGATCAATCAGAAGAGTTGTTCAAGAGTTGGTTGGATATTGGTCTAATCGTCTTCAGAAGTAGACGAATTATTCCTTGTTATCGCGACGTCGAGCAGACTTCAGAGAAGGAAAGGTCCTGCTACAGGTTTTGGGGAGTTCCTGCCTTACAAATAGACTATTTTCTGCAATACGGAGTCAAGAGGACGTCTGCAATTGACGCTCTACATTTATGAAGCCAGCACGTCGAATTGCCAAATCGACTAGCAAGTATTTGAATTGCCTCACTGTTCCCCCAGTTCATGCAGTGTAAGAATCTATCTTTTTATGTAAATAGGAGAAACCATTCTGCATTTACCTTTGTTAGTAAGCTTGTAAATAAACCTTTGTTGTGTTAGTGTTTCTTTCTATATTCGTATCCCCAGTTTCAACTGTTTGTGTTGATATATATTTTTTTTATTTCATATCGAACCTGAAGCGGACCTCTCTCAGAGGCCGTAACATTGTGTCGACCTTTAACCAGGATATTTCGACACCGTAACATCCGGGTCCTGGAGGTTTTCAACTTTCTGGATTGGTCCTTGGGAGTTTTGGCCAGAAAGACTCAGACGCCAGACGCTCTTTCGCCAGAAGACCTCCAAAGTGTTTTGTCCTGCATGGACAAGTCCGTGAGAGATGGCTCGAGCGAGATTGCTTCGTTGTTCGGAGCAGGAGTGGTCAAGAAAAGAGCGGTGTACTGCTCTTTCTTGACAAAATCGGTGTCGCACGCCCAGAGGTCCTCGCTTTTGTATTCGCAGCTCTCTTCTCAGCTCTTCCCCAAGAAGATCGTGCAGGATATTTCTAGCTCTCTTTCAGCCAAGGCGACCCAGGACCTGCTTGCTCAATCAACAAGGAAACCTCGACCGGCCTTCTCTTCTAAGGCCAAGAAGGAGAAACCCTCAGTGCAGGAGCCCTTTTGAGGGGGCCCTCCTTCCAGATCTTATTCTTTTAGAGGGCGAAGACCCAGCAGGAGAGGTAAACCCTTCTCCAAGTCGATCAAAACCCCTAAATAACAGGCAAGTCCTCCAGACGACAGTAGGCGCCAGACTTCTAAAGTTTGCTGATGTCTGGACCCAGAGAGGGGCGGACACCTGGTCCTTCTCAGTAGTTCAAAAGGGATACCTCATTCCTTTCTCTTCAAGACCTCCCTTAACGACAACTCCAAGGGAGTTGACGGCCAGGTACAAGGATCCCATCATGAGCCAAGCCCTTTTTCTAGCAGTAGACCAGATGCTGGAAAAAGAGGAGGCTATAGAACTGGTATCCGACCTTCACTCTGCGGGCTTCTACAACCGCCTCTTCCTAGTTCCGAAGTCATCAGGGGGATGGAGACCGGTTCTGGATGTAAGCGCCCTGAACTTCTTTGTGGAGAAGAGGAAGTTCTCCATGGAGACCACGTCATCGGTGTTGGCTGCTCTTCGTCCAGGGGACTGGATGGTGTCCCTGGATCTGCAGGACTCTTACTTCCATGTGCCGATCCATCCATCCTCGAGGAAGTACCTTAGGTTCATGGTGCAAGGGAAGGTATACCAGTTCAGGGCGTTGTGCTTTGGCCTCTCGACAGCCCCTCAGGTTTTCACGGGGCTCATGAAGAACGTCGCTCAGTGGCTACACTTGGAAGGAGTGAGGATATCCCTTTATCTACACGATTGGCTAATAAGAGCCAAATCAAGGGAACGTTGTTTGGAGGACCTTCAGAAGACAATGGACAGGGCAAGTTCTCTGGGACTTCTGATCAATATCCAGAAATCCCAGCTCATCCCCAGTCAGGAATGTATTTATCTGGGGATTCGGATGGATTCTCGGGGTTTTCGAGCGTATCCGTCCCCGGAAAGGATAGCTCGAGGCTCCGAGAAAAACGCAACCTTTCTAGGGAAAGATGCATGCAAAGCGAGGGAGTGGATGAGTCTGCTGGGGACACTCTCCTCGCTGGAGCAGTTCATTTCCCTAGGAAGGTTGCACCTAAGACCTTTTCAGTTCTTTCTGAATCAGAATTGGGATCGTCGCTCCCAGGATTTAGCGTTCTCCTTTGACATCTCGCGGGAGATCAAAAAGGAGCTCTTGTGGTGGGCAGATCCCTGCAGATTTGTGGAAGGTCTGTCCCTACAAACCCTGAATCCCAGCCTAGTGTTGTTCTCCGACGCGTAGGAAGCAGGTTGGGGGCCGACTCTGGGAGCGAAGGAAGTGTCAGGCACCTGGGGGGGAGAACAGGTGGCCTGGCACATAAACAAGAAGGAACTGATGGCTGTTTGGCTGGCGTTGAAAGCCTTTGAGTCTCACGTCCGAGGCTCCGTTGTTCAGGTGAACTCGGACAACACCACAGCTCTGGCATACATCAGAAAGCAGGGTGGGACTTACTCCTTCTGCCTGTATGAAACAGCGAGAGATCTTTTGCTGTGGGCCGAGGTAAGGAGGGTCAGGCTCCTCACCAGATTCGTACAGGGGGAAAGGAACGTAAGGGCCGACCTCCTAAGCAGAAAAGATCAGCTCCTCCCTACGGAATGGACGCTTCATCTAGATGTTTGCCAGAGCCTGTGGAAACTATGGGGCAGGCCCCATCTAGACCTCTTCGCCACTTCCAAGAACGTGAGACTGGACCTTTATTGCTCCCCAATCTCGGATCCGAGGGCAATAGCAGTGGATGCCCTTCTAGATTGGAAGGGTCTAGACCTTTACGCTTTTCCTCCCTTCAAGATCCTGGGAGAGACCCTGAAGAAGTTCGCCGCCTCGGAATCAGCAAGGATGACACTGATTGCTCCGTTCTGGCCTGCCCAAGACTGGTTCACAGAGGTACTGGAATGGATGGTGGACCTTCCAAGATCCCTTCCACCAAGGAAGGATCTGCTCAGACAACCCCACTTCGACAGGTATCACAAAAACCTCCCCGCTCTCAGTCTGACTGGGTTCAGACTATCCAAAGTCTCGTCAGAGCGAGAGGTTTTTCTTCAAAAGCTGCAAGGGCTATTGCCAGAGCAAGGAGATCTTCCACCTTGCGCGTCTACCAGTCGAAGTGGGATGTCTTTCGTCTATGGTGCAGGAATCAGAAATTTCATGTATGACACTTACCTGGCAGGTATATATATATAGCTATATTCTCTGTTCGCACTGGCAGAATTTTCAAAACTCGCGGCAACCGCTAGATCACTGGTAGTTCAGGTGATCGCCACCCCGAAAACCGTTCCCGTGGCGCTGGTGCTCGGAATCATTCCCATTTTCGTCAGATTTTTTCTGCCAGCCGAACCGGCAACATCGTTGTGGGTTCCCTGCTAGAATTTCGAACTCGTTAGCTGACTTTCGCTGTACTTTGATGGATTTATTGGGTATCGTATTGGAAAGTTGGATTGGCAATCGCGTTTGGAATTTCTTATAATGTCTAATTCTGGCTTAGTATTTAGAGTGTGTGTGAAAGAAGGGTGCAAGGTGAGACTGCCGAAAGCCTCGGTAGACCCTCACACAGTATGTAAGAAGTGTAGAGAGGGTGTGTGTACTTGGGATAATAGATGTAATGAGTGTGAAAGTTTAAATGAGAAGGAATGGAAGACTTTCACTAAATATGTTGAGAGACTAGAAAAGGATAGAGTAAGGAGATCGGTGTCTCGGAGTGAGAGGTCAGGCTCTTCTAGTAAGGCCTTGAATGCTTCTGGATTTCTCCTCCTCCTTAACCCAAGTAGAAGTTGTAGATCCTTCTCCTAAGGTTTCTCCTGCGCCTGCTGCTGTTTCTGAGGATCCTAATTATGTGAAGTGGTTGCCGCCTTGCGTCAATGGGCGATCAGATTCAGCGTCTTACAGACAAAGTGGGTACTTTTGAGAGTGTCAGTGTAGTGGAGGGGGCGGCTGATCGTCTCTCTCGTGCTCCTAGACCTAGGCCTCTGCCAAGCTCCCAGAACCAAGGGAGAAGGCATGTCGACAGTCGAAGGGAGGCGAGAGGGGTTCCCTTACGATCAGTCGTCCTTCAGGCAGTCCTGTTGCGTCCCAGGCTGCAGCAGTGCGCCATAGAAAAGGCGACACTGGAAGTGTTTTTTCTTCTACGATAGTTCTGCGTCAGGCAGGTATCGACGCTATGCGGAAGAAAAAAAAAAAAATCGCGTCCGCTGAAGAGGGACGCATAGACCTACGTCATCTCAGGATGAACTTGACGCTCAAGAGCGGTGGAGTAGCCCCGAGATTTCTCATCTAGTGACGATGAGGAACGTGGTTCCGGTTAAAAGGAGGAGAACTTTTTCGTTCAAGGCAGGACACAAGACTTCATTTAGACGGCGGTTCGCCTGATAGGAGCCCTCCTTCTGCAATCCTGGGCAGTTTTCTCCTGTATCTTCTTCTCCTTCTCGTAGACCTCAGGTTCGAGTTTCTCGTCGTAGCAATACTTCTCGTCTTCGTTCCCCGCATGCTCAGGCATCCGTCAGGAAACAGAGACTAAGGACTTTCTTAAGAGATGCAAGGAAGGTTAGCCGATCTAGTTAAATCGTGGAAGCAACGGAACATCCTCCTACGAGACGTAAGGACGTTTCTCTCCCCCGTCAAGTCCTCCAAAAGGACGCATGATTGTTTGCCTCCTCCTCATCGCACTTCGGATTCTCGTGTAGGACGCAAGTTACCGGCTAAGTCGGACGGACTCTCAGGAGGGACAGGACGCAATTACGGAGCGGATTCCACGTTTGGTGGAACGGATCGTCAGAAGGACGCAGGAACGCAGGCAAAAGGCAGGAGGTTAACCCCTTCTTCCTTTTCTTCTTCTTCCTTTCTTCTTCCTTTGCTCTTCTTTTCTTCTTCTTTTCTCTTCTCCTTTCTTTCCCGTGGAGGTTAGAGAAGATGTTCAGCAGCAAGACCTTGGATTACAAGATGTTTCTTCGGCAGAAGAGGAGATGGAAGACTTAGCGTCTAAGAAGAGAAAGATGGTGAAGCACCTTCTTCAGACTACAAGAAGTTAACTGATTGCCTTCTGTCAATTTTTGAAGGGGAATTTCAGCCTTCAGCTCCGATGTCACCCCTTTCTCAATTCTCCAAGAATAAAACACGAAGAAGTCATCGTTTTTGAAGATGAAGCTTTCAATTACAGCAAAGAAGGCTCTTCAAAGGATCGATACGTGGTTGAAAGAAAAGAGGGAAGCGGGCAAGACTTCTTTCTCCTTCCCTCCAGCCAAATTAGCATCGAAGTCCGGAATCTGGTATGCGAGGGGGGGGGGAAAGTCTGGGCCTGGGAGTTCCTGCCTCCTCCCAGGGGGATTTTTCAACATTGTTGACAGTTCCGCAGACATGCTTTGAATTCGGCTAAAGTTTGGTGGACGTCATCAGAGTTAGATCATCTCTTGAAAGGTATTTTCCGGACATTCGAGGTTTTTAATTTTCTTGATTGGTCCTTGGGGCCTCTGGGACGAACCTTGGAAGATAATGGAATCAACTTCTTCGCAACTTCCAAGCAGTATTATGTCCTGCATGGACAAAGCCCTAAGGGAAGGATGGGGCGAATGAGTTGAGCATCGCTTTTCACCGCAGGAGTTTTAAAGAAGAGGTCACTCCTGTGCTCTTCTTTTTGCTGCAAAGGGCGTTTCTAACGCTCAGAAATCCGAATTGGTTTTTTCCCCACTCTCGGATCAGTTATTTTCCTGTTTGGATCTTATCAAGGATATTTCGCTTTCCCTGACTCAGAAAGCGACGCAGGATCTTTTAAAAGTCTTCGGTAAGGAAATTTTTACCCACCAAAGTGGTTAAGAAGACACCTAAGGAGTCAAGACAGGCTAGTCAGCCCTTTCGAGGCAAGTCCTTTTCTCGTCCTTCCTTCAGAGGAAGAAGAGCTCCTCCCAAGAGGGGTTCGAAACCCAGTAATAAACAATGAAGAACAAGTCCTTGCAGACATCAGTTGGGGCCAGACTCCAGAAGTTTTGGGAGATTTGCAAGAAAAGGGAGCAGATCCTTGGGTCGTCACGGTAGCCAAGGAAGGTTACAAGATCCCTTTTCTGAAGAAACCACCTCTTTCGACATCGCCAAGAGAGCTTTGGAGCTCACTACAGCGATCCAGGGAAACAAGAAGCACTGCAAGAGCAAGTACTTTCTATGCTCAGGAAAGGAGCAATAGAACCTGTTCTGGATCACTTATCCCCGGGATTTTACAACCGGCTTTTCTTAGTAGCGAAATCCTCGGGGGGATGGAGACCAGTACTGGACGTAAGTCAACTCAACTTATTTGTGGAGAAGACAAAATTTACTATGGAGACGACCGATTCAGTACTGGCAGCGGTGCGTCCAGGGGACTGGATGGTTACCCTGGACCTCAAGACGCATATTTTCATATCCCAATTCATGCAGGATCCAGGAAGTACTTAAGATTTTGTGATCCAGAACAGGGTCTTTCAGTTCAAAGCCCTCTGCTTCGGACTGTGCACAGCCCCACAAGTTTTTACAAGAGTGATGTCAAGCGTGGCGAAGTGGCTACATATTCTAGGGATAAGAGTGTCTCTATACCTAGACGATTGGCTCATAAGAGCCCAATCAAGAAGACAATGTCTGGAGGACTTAGAAATGAACGTTGCATTAACGAACGAATTAGGGCTGATGGTGAACTTAGAAAAGTCGAATCTGATCCCCAATCAGGAGCTAGTTTATTTGTGGGGGATTCTGATTTCCTTAGCGACTTTTCGGGCTTTTCCATCTCCCGACAGGCAAGCTCAATGCATCCGAAAGTCAAGCCTTTCTAGAGAAGAACAATGTTCTGCACGAGAGTGGATGAGCTTACTTGGGACTCTCTCGTCACTGAACGGTTTCGGTTTCTCTAGGAAGGCTTCACATGAGACCCTTGTTTCGAATTCTTCGCAAGATCAAAGAGGGAATTACTTTGGTGGCTAACTCCGGGGAAGTTAGCGGAGGGAGCGTCGCTCCAGCAGAAGAACCCAGACCTTGTATTGTTTTCAGGACGCGTCGGACGCAGGCTGGGGAGCGACTCTCGGCCCTCAAGAAGTGTCAGGTCGCTGGAGCAAGGAGGAAGCGTCTTGCATATAAACAGGAAGGAACTGATGGCGATTTTTGGCTTGGGCTTTGAAAGAGTTCAACGCGGTGATCCGCAACAAGGCGGTGCAGGTCAACGCGGTACAATCCACAGCTCTGGCGTACATCCGCAAGCAAGGAGGAACGGGGCATTCAGTCTCTCTTTGCAAGTGGCGGAGGAGATCCATTCTATGGGCAGAGAAGGAAAACGTAACCCTTCTCACAAGGTTCATTCAAGGGGAGAAGAATGTGAGAGCGGACTGTTGAGCAGGGAAGGTCAACTTCTGTCTACAGAATGGACTCTTCATCTAGAAGTATGCCAGAGTCTGTGGAAATTATGGGGTCGTCCAGTGGTAGGACTTGTTTGCGACCAGCAATGACAAAGAAATTTACGACTTATTGCTCTCCAGTCCAGACCGTCAAGCAGTCGCAGTAGACGCCTTTCTTCTAGATTGGACGGGGCTAGACGTGTACGCCTTTCCCCCGTTCAAGATATTAGGAAAGGTTTTGGAGAAATTCAGGGAGAGTCAAGGGACGAGAATGACTCATAGCTCTACTGGCCGGCCCACCGAGATTGGTTCACAGAGGTTTTTTTTTTTTCTACGAATGGACAATAGATGTACCAAGAACACTTCCAGCAAGAGTAGATCTACTCAAACAGCCTCACTTCAACAGGTACCACAAGAACACCCCTCGCTCTGGGTCTGACTGCTTTCAGACTATCGAAAGACTTGTCAGAGCGAGGGGGTTTTCTAGAGAGGCGGCCAGAGCTGTGGCCGGAGCAAGAAGAGCCTCGACTATTAAGGTGTACCAGGCGAAGTGGGAAATCTTTCGTAAGTGGTGCAAGAGTCGGAAGATTTCTTCATCCAGTACCTCTGTGACCCAAATTGCCGACTTCCTTTATATTTAAAGAAGGAAGTAGGGTTGTCAACTCAGACAATTAAAGGATATAGTAGTAGTTTGGCCTCAGTATTAGACACAGAGGTTTAGATATTCATAATCTCGATCTGAGAGACCTCATAAGGTCCTTTGGGAACAAGGAAGGAACACGCTACAGAACACCTTCCTGGAATCTCGATGTAGTCCTGAAATTCTTAGGAACTAATAAGTTCGACCGATGGATCAAGCTTCGTTTAGAGATATCTCGAAAAAGACCATCTTTTGGTGGCCTTGGCCACAGCTAAAAGGGTTAGTGAGCTGCAAGCAATTAGCAACATGTGGCTGGAAGCATGACAAGGCAGTTTGCTCTTTTCAGGAGGTTTTCTTGGCCAAGAACGAGAATCCAGCTCATCCCTGGCCAAGGTCTTTTGAGATTATAGGTCTTTCAGATTGGTAGGACAGGAACAAGAGAGAGTTCTACTGTCCAGTAAGGGCTTTGCGCTATTATATAGAGAAAACCAATAATATTAGAGGAACTTCAGAATCACTGTGGGTACTCTGTGAAGGACCCTAGCAGAGCAATGACCCAAATGCTATTGCCTTTTTCCTCAGGGAACTGATTAAAGAATCACATATGTTATGCCAAGAAGAAAATTTCGGCATCCTTAAGGTTAAGGCGCACGAAGTGAGAGCAGTAGCTACTTCCTTGGCATTTAAAAGGAATATGGCCCATCAAAGATATCATTGAAACGACCGTTTTAGGAGGACTAATTCAGTGTGTCTCATTACCTTAGAAACGTCAAAACAACCTTTGACAACTGTCAAACTTTGGGCCTTATGTATCCTCAGAGCAGTATTGGGCAAGGAGTTTCCACCCCATAACTTACTAACATGCTAGGTATTTTAATTAAGTGGTGTTGTTTTTATGTTGTCTGAGAGGGTTTATTTCCTCTTCAGTCTATGAAGTGTAGTGTGTTATGTTAGCTTTGTGTGTGGTTCAGGTGGTCTAACTTATCCTAGCATGAATGCCCGTGGTAAGAGGGCTAGGGTTTCTGTCAACGAATTGGTCCCGTCCAGTTGTCAGACCCTTGTTTTTAGCTTCATCAACTATTAGGTCATATCCTAGTTGGAGCTACTAAGGTATAGCAGGCTAAGAGGCAGGATTTATGAAGTCAGCTACCTTAGCAGGTAGGAATCTAAGAGTATTTGGAATTTATTTTAAATTTTAAAACTCTTACAATGTTGCTGTCTTTGACCCACCTCCAAATGTGTCAATCAGCTATATATATACCTGCCAGGTAAGTGTCATACATGAAAATGATGTTATTATGATATAACAAAGTTTCATGTATACTTACCTGGCAGGTATATATAATTAAATTCCCACCCACCTCCCCTCAGGAGACAGGGTGCAGAGAAAAATCTGACGAAAATGGGAATGATTCCGAGCACCAGCGCCACAGGAAGGGGGGACGGGGTGGCGATCACCTGAACTACCAGTGATCTAGCGGTTGCCGCGATTTTTATTTTTAAAATTCTGCCAGTGTGAACAGAGAATATAGCTATATATATCCTGCCAGGTAAGTATACATGAAACTTTGTTATATCATAATAACATCATGTTTCCTCGTCCAGTACCTCTGTGACCCAAATTGCTGACTTCCTTCTATTTCTCCAGGGAAGAGTGTGAGCTAGCAGTCCCAACCATCAAGGGTTACCGCAGTATTCTAGCCGCAGTGTTCAGGCACAGAGGCCTGAACATTTCTGATAACAAGGACCTTCATGATCTGGTCAGGTCTTTCGAAACCACTAAGAAAGGGTCCTCGAGAACACCTAGCTGGAATCTCGACGTGGTTTTCAATTTTTGAGGTCCGCAAGATTTGAGCCTCCTCAGTCAGCTTCCTTTAGGGACCTAACTAAGAAGTCCCTTTTCCTCATGGCTTTGGCATCCGCCAAGAGGATGAGCGAACTTCAAGCCATAGAAGGAAGAGTAGGCTTCAAGGATCAGTCCGTGATTTGTTTCTTCCTTCCCTCATTCTTGGCTAAGAATGAAAACCCCGTCTAATCCATGGCCCAGGAGTTTGAGGTGCAAGGTTTTGTCTGCTCTTGTAGGGGAAGAGGCAGAAAGGCTCTTTGCCTGTTAGAAGCCTTAAGTTCTATCTCAGAAAGGAAGAAGCAACTTAGGGCAATACGGACAACCTCTGGTGTTCTGTTAGGGATCCCAGTAGGCCCTTGTCTAAGAATGCTCTAGCATTCTTTTTAAGAAGTATAGTTAAGGAAGCCCACGTAGCATGCGACGAGGACCAGTTCAGGCTCCTTAAGGTTAAGGCCCATGAAGTGAGGGCCATTGCCACCTCATTAGCCTTCAACAAGAATGTCGGTGCAAAACCTGATGAAGACGACATATTGGAGATGCAACTCGGTCTTCGCGAGCCACTACTTGAGAGACGTCAGGATCACTTATGATAAGTGCTTCGCATTAGAACCCTACGTCTTATTTAATCTTATTTGGTTTGTGTTTTATGGTTGGATGAAAGAGGATGTGGGTATGCATCTCTTTCGTATCTTAGATCTAACACGGGTTAGATTGGTTAGGTGGTCTGGATTGTTTTGGCTCCTTGTAATGGTAGTGGACAGGTTCTGTCATGTAAGCGGGCGAACCCCTTTGACAAGATCCTACTTGGATTCTGCCATGTAACTGGATGACAAATCCCTTTGGTAGATCCGAAGTCTTTCAGCAACAGGTCACGCCCTCGCTGTAGCTCTTCAGGCAGTGCAGACTCATAGACAGTATCCATGAAGTCTTCTGCCTAACCAGGTAAGAACCAAGGGTTTTATATCCTACAACATGTGTTGTTTCCCTTTTTTATTTTGTTTAGCTGTCTCTTACCCTCCACCAAGGGTGCCAATCAGCTAAGTATATATCTGACAGGAAAGTTCATGTACAAAAATGATATTTTGTTCATGAAACTTACCTGTCAGATATATATATAGCTGTATTTTCTGAAGTCCGACAGAATTTAAAAAACTTCCGACACACTCAGTGGTCGGCCAGGTGGTTAGTACCCATTCCCGCCGCTGGGAGGTGGGTATCAGGAACCATTCCCATTTTCTATTCATAATTTTTCTGTCGCCGGTGCTGAAAACACCTGTTTTCAGTACCTCCGTCTTAGGATTTTGGAAACTTCATTGCCGCTAAGTATCCTAATTGTCTTTTGATTTATTTACTTGGATTTGTGGCTAGGCATACGCTTTCTTAATTGAATTTGATCATTTTTGCATAAGATATCTGAATTTAGTTAGGCTAGTTTCAGAGGGGGTTGTCTGCAAAGATAGGGTGTGGCTACCGAAAGCATCGGTAGATCCGCACTTGGTATGCATGAGGGGTATGGGTCTTGCTTCTTTGTTGAGATTTGTCATGTAAGGAGTGTGAGACTTTGTCTATTCCGTAAGGAAGACGTATGATTCGTAGTACACAATTAATCAGAAACATGTCTAATTCCGTAGGAAAAAGGGATGTATGTACACATTAATCATAAACAGTCAACCAAGGTCACAAAAGTCAGGTAGTGAACCTGCTAACCTTCCTGTAGACTTTATTTTGCCTAACCCTATAGTATGGCCTACGGGTTATGAATATGTCTGCGAGAGGTGATCGCTCTCCTTCATTGTTGTGAAGAGTGCTACTTCTGTTATTGTTACTCCTAACCCTGTAATGTTGCCTTCGGGCCCTAAAACAGTGTCTGTAGAGGTTATTGCCCTTTCTCTTATACTCTTTCGATTCGTAACTTAGAATCGAAAGTGCTTGCTTTAGAGAGCAATAGTGAAGTGGCTAAGTGCAGTGACAGTGCCCCTTTGTGTAGTGGAGGGTGCGTCAGATCGGCCTTATAAACGCCTCTAGGTCTAGACCTCTGTCGGACTCCCAGGACCACAGGGAGAGGGCATGTCGAAAGCCGAAGGAGGTTACGAGGAACCCCCACCGATCTGGCGTGCCTTCGGCAGTTTCTGATGAAAATCCCCAGACTGCCAAAGTTCGTGCACATGCACGAATCCTGAAGGATTGCTTCTCGTCCTCCAGGCGTCCTACCCGCGCAAGGGTTGGAGCTCTCGGAAGGACTCGCGCCCTCTAGAAGCTTTAGAGAAGAGGACGCTTCACGTCCTCTCTCTCGTCAGGAGGGAACGGTCAGATCCGCCCCATAACGCCTCTAGGCCTGGACCTCTGTCGGACTCCCAGACCAGGGAGAGGGTCATGTCGAAAGCCGAAGGAGGGTTACGGGGAACCCACATCGATCTGGCGTCCCTTCGGTAGGACCTGTTGACGCTTCCCAGGCTGCGGAAGATCGTGCACGTGCACGAATCTCGAAGGATTGCTTCTCGTCCTCCGAGGAGTCCTCCCCGTGCAGGGGTGTAGCTCTCGGAAGGACTCGCGCCCTAAATAGAAGCTTTATATAAGAGGAACGCTTCACGTCCCCTCTCTCTCCTTCGTTATGCGTTTCAGTGAGAAGAAGAAGGCGAACGTCGCCTGATCACGTGTACGTCTTTCCACCGAGAAATATGAAGAAGAGGCAGTTTCTCTCGCTTGTTTTGACGCCTGTCAGGAGCGTGACGCTTTTCTGCACGCTTCTTTTGACGCTCGGCTTGAACGGGACGCTTGGATGGACGCCAGGCGCGCGCCAGTGGACGCCGAGCGTCCTCGCCAATGGACGTCAAGCGCGCCAGCGCACGCCAGGTTTTGTCTCCTGGCTGAACGTTTCTGTTGAACTCTTCAAGCTCTTGTTTAAAGATTTGAGCCTCAAGAATGTGAAGTAACAGCGTGCTTCGGAGGAAGCTTAAAGTGAACAGACAACTTCGTCTTCGACCCAGCAAGACCTCGGGTTTCGTGAATTCAAGAGGTCTCTGTCAATATTATATTGCTTTTCGCAAAGGTGGATTGCCATACTGCCAATAAATTTTAAGCTTTAGCAGGCATTAGTTGTGATACGGGAGAGGAAGCTGGTTGGAGAGTTTCTTCCTCTTCCCCAGGATATTTTGCAAGCTTTTTAGCCATCTGAAAGGGTTTTTCAGATGATAGATTTTGTTTAGTTTCTAGTCGGGAACTACGCTGCCGAATTGAACATCGTAGTTCTACCTGCCGTAAGCCCTGTCTCTTAACAGGATTCTTGCCCCTTCCTCGTTTGAGACGGGAATCGGAAAAATAAAATGCTCGACTTCCTGGATTACGTTTTGTCAATTCAGTGACTTTCCCCCATTGACAATATACTACTGTTTTGTCAAGTAAGTGGTATCCCCTCATGGACAGAAACATCTCATTAACTTGATATTGCATAAGCGAATAAGCTCTTATTGACAAGATTCGGAAGAGCTCTCATTCGTCATTCACAGACTCGTACAAGAAATAGACTTGTAGACTACGTCAATGAACGCTTATGTCCAATAACATAAGAAGCTTGAGCTGTCTGCTTCGATTCTCTAAGTTTTTGTTCTTGAAACTTGCCTGTCAGATATGTATGTAGCTGTATTTCCGAATTCAGCTATATAATGTCTGCCAGGTAGTATGAACAAACTCTATTGTGATATAATAAAATATTTTGCCTTGCGTTATTTTACTACTGGTTGGTTCAAGTTCATATACGCTTGCTGTAGTTACCTCTTCGGATGGCAACCGAGAGGTCTATTGTCTATTATTTTAAGGGAACATTTAATCGTTACTCCCTGCAGCCTTCCAGAGTTTCCGATTTATCTTTACCGTTGTATGGTAGTGTTCTGATGACACAAACGCATCTATATATTTAGCGTTTTCTGTTTCGCTTAAATATACCAGCTTGAGAGTCTCTTTCTGCTCAAAAAATAACGGACCTATTTCTTCGTAGAATAGGGTAGCTGGCAACCCAGACATAAAGTTAAGAACGACGTTCGTAAGCTGCTGGCTGCTGCTGTCCAGTCCAACCGAGCCACTGCCAGTAACAGATCGTGCGCTGTCATGCGCGGTAGGTTATGTCTCTCTCTCCTGCGGGATTGACTGACTAACCGTATCTCAGTGCTGGCGGTTACGTCTCTCCTGCGGGATTGACTGACTAACTGTATCTCTGTCCTACAATCACGGACTTTAGCCTAAGATTGAGGGGATTTCTTACGTGAATGAATAAACTTTGCATTCGTTTTGCCTTACTATGTTCAACGTAGTTATCTCTTAATCCTTTCGGTGCTCGTTACCGCACGGTATAGAACTACGCGTCCTACCGCAACATTGCACTTTTATATGCTCTCTGCTTCTTAGGCAAAGCGCAGCCTTATTAGGGAAGTAAGCATACTCGGGGAGGAATGGATGAGCTTGCTGGGGACCATTTCCTTCCTGAAGAAGTTTGTTTCCCCGAATAGACTGCAATTCAGACCACAGTTTTTTCCTACCGGGAAACTGAAATATTATTCAAGATCTAGGAATGATTCTGAACATCTCTCAGTGCGTCTATCACCTGAGGTGATAGAAAGAAGGTGCCGGACATCTGGATAGGGTTTCAGATGTCCTGGATCTTAATCTGAAAGAAGTAAATGCAACTCGGTCGTCCCTCCAGTCCTCGAAACGAGTTTTTGGAACCAGTGGTCCAGATCAACTCTGATATTCCACAGCTCTCTCATATCTTAAGAAGTATCTTCTCTCGGTCCCTGCTCGAGTTTACGAGAAAGAGCCTATTATAACAACAGGCGTAGAATGTAACGATCCTCTACAGGTTCGTTACACGATTGCAAAAGTCCGTACGAATCGTCTCGATCGACGGCAGCAACTTCTGACTTCCGAGTGGAATCTTTCTTTAGAAGTAAGTTGAGAGTTGTGGAGACTTAGGGACGCCCTTTCATTCTTCTCTTCGATATGTTGAGGACGAAGAGGCTTCTTCTTCTCTGCTCCCTTATTCTCGATCCGGATCGGTACCATTAACGCCATCCTATGATATTAAACGGGGATGGATGTTTAGTCTCTTTTCCCCTTTTTCAATCGCTTAGGAAATGTAATAAGAGGATTTATGATGTCACAGGGAGCGACAATGACGCTGATCGCCCCATGTTGGCCTTCAGGATCCTGGATTCACAGAGGTCACATCCTTCCTAGTTCACTTACCAAGGACCTTTTCCGAGAGAGTCGGTCTACTCTAACTCGAAAGGTACCTATAACCTCTCCGCTCTGAGTCTGACTACGTTCAGACTATCGAGATGTTGACAGGAATAATATTACCGTCTTCCATTTCCGTCTGAAGAATGGGATAAGCTGGCAGTCCACAACTATTAAAGAATACGCAAATATGTTGTTGACGGCCTTTGGGCTCAGAGATTTGCGTCTGTTAAACAACAAAGCCCTTCACGATCTTTTGAGTTCTGTGGAATCTCGAAACTCGCTCACCATCTACTTTTTGTCTCACCTGTTTTCTCGGAGTCAGACACTCGTGCGAGATCAGGCGACATATAGTAGCCCTGAGTTTCTTGTTGACGAAGTCGGTTGCGTTTATACACCCCCGATGATCGTGTAACATGAGACCAGGTTGGACTGTCAGGCATTCTTCCTTCGGGACTGAATCGCCTTTTTGCTCCTCGCTCCTTTCTCCTGGCACCAGAAGCTCGAGTCAGGAGTTGATTCGCTGACGACGTTGGGTTGCGTTGATACACCCCCCAAGGTTTGCTTAGATTGAATCGCCCAGGCAGTCCAGACACTCATCCTTCAGCAGAATAGTGCCTTATGGTCTTCAGGGTACAGCCTTGCTGTCCTTGATTCGTCTGACTGGTCAACTGGTCGGTCACCTGACTTTAGTACAGACGGACTGACTGTGCATGTCCAGATCGAAGCTTTCAATATGGAACTTAGACGTAGTCTGAAGTTCTTGATGTCAAAGCATTCGAACCTCTCCTACCTGTTAACTTCTTGCATGTGATCAGGAAGGCCTTCTTCTAACCACCCTAGATACGACAAAGAGGGTTAGTGAGATTTTAAGCCATCGTCACAAGTTTTGGCTTTAGAGAACACAAGGCGTGTGCTCTCTAAGCCTTTCGTTGTGGCCTAAGAATGGAAACCCGTTTTGTCCCTTGGGCCAGGAGCTTGGAAGCAAGGATGGCACAAGTTAGTGGGCAGGAGCCAGAGAGAGTCCTGTGCCCTGTCAGGTCTCTCAAGTTTTATCTACATAAAACTCAAGAAAGTCGAAGTCATTCGGGCAATCTGCAGTGTTCCGAAAAAGACCAGACTTGCCCATATCGAAGAACACCCTGGC
>NC_087201.1:104460259-104500259 GCF_015104395.2 Macrobrachium nipponense
CAGTATGTAAGAAGTGTAGAGAGGGTGTGTGTACTTGGGATAATAGATGTAATGAGTGTGAAAGTTTAAATGAGAAAGAATGGAAGACTTTCACTAAATATGTTGAGAGACTAGAAAAGATAGAGTAGGAGATCGGTGTCTCGGAGTGAGAGGTCAGGCTCTTCTAGTAAGGCCTTGAATGCTTCTGTTATTTCTCCTCCTCCTTCCCAAGTAGAAGTTGTAGATCCTTTCTCCTCAGGTTTCTCCTGCGCCTGCTGCTGTTTCTTGAGGATCCTAATTATGTGAAAGTGTTTGCCGCCCTTGCGTCAATGGGCGATCAGATTCAGCGTCTTACAGACAAAGTGGGTACTTTTGAGAGTGTCAGTGCAGTGGGGAGGGGGCGGCTGATCGTCTCTCTCGTGCTCCTAGACCTAGGCCTCTGCCAAGCTCCCAGAACCAAGGGAGAAGGCTGTCGACAGTCGAAGGGAGGCGGAGAGGGGTTCCCTTACGATCAGTCGTCCCTTCAGGCAGTCCTGTGCGTCCCAGGCTGCAGCAGTGCGCCATAGAAAAGGCGACAACTGGGAAGTGTTTTTCTTCTACCGATAGTTCTGCGTCAGGCAGGTATCGACGCTATGCGGAAGAATCGCGTCCGCTGAAGAGGACTCATAGACCTACGTCTTCTCAGGATGAACTTGACGCTCAAGAGCGGTGGAGTAGCCCCAAGATTTTCTCATCTAGTGACGATGAGGACGTGTTCCGGTTAAAAGGAGGAGAACTTTTCGTTCAAGGCAGGACACAAGACTTCATTTAGACGGCGGTTTCGCCTGATAGGAGCCCTCCTTCTGCATCCTGGGCAGTTTCTCCTGTATCTTCTCCTTCTCGTAGACCTCAGGTTCAAGTTTCTCGTCGTAGCAATACTTCTCGTCTTCGTTCCCCGCATGCTCAGGCATCCCGTCAGGAAACAGAGACTAAGGACTTTCTTAAAGAGATGCAAGGAAGGTTAGCCGATCTAGTTAGATCGTGGGAAGCAACGAAACATCCTCCTACGAGACGTAAGGACGTTTTCTCTCCCCGTCAAGTCTTCCAAAGGACGCATGATTGTTTGCCTCCTCCTCATCGCACTTCGGATTCTCGTGTAGGACGCAAGTTACCGGCTAAGTCGGACGGACTCTCAGGAGGACAGGACGCAGGACGCAATTACAGAGCGGATTCACGTTTGGTGGACGTATCTCAGAAGGACGCAGGACGCAGGCGGCATGGAGGTAACCCTTCTTCTTCCCGTGAGGTTAGAGGAAGATGTTCAGCAGCAAGACCTGGATTACAAGATGTTTCTTCGGCAGAAGAGGAGATGGAAGACTTAGCGTCTGAAGAAGAGAAAGATGGTGAAGCACCTTCTTCAGACTACAAGAAGTTAACTGATTGCCTTCTGTCAATTTTTGAAGGGGAATTTCAGCCTTCAGCTCCGATGTCACCCCTTTCTCAATTCTCCAAGAATAAAACACCGAAGAAGTCATCGTTTTGAAGATGAAGCTTTCAATTACAGCAAAGAAGGCTCTTCAAAGGATCGATACATGGTTGAAAGAAAAGAGGGAGCGGGCAAGACTTCTTTCTCCTTCCCTCCAGCCAAATTAGCATCGAAGTCCGGAATCTGGTATGCGACGGGGGGAAAGTGCTGGGCCTGGGAGTTCCTGCCTCCTCCCAGGGGGATTTTTCCAACATTGTTGACAGTTCCCGCAGACATGCTTTGAATTGGCGGCTAAAGTTTTGGTGGACGTCATCAGAGTTAGATCATCTCTTGAAAGGTATTTTCCGGACATTCGAGGTTTTTAATTTTCTTTATTGGTCCTTGGGGGCTCTGGGACAAACCTTGGAAGATAAGGAATCAACTTCTTCGCAACTTCCAAGCAGTATTATGTCCTGCATGGACAAAGCCCTAAGGGATTGGGGCGAATGAGTTAGCATCGCTTTTCACCGCAGGAGTTTTAAAGAAGAGGTCACCTCCTGTGCTCTTTTTGCTGCAAAGGGCGTTTCTAACGCTCAGAAATCTGAATTGGTTTTTTCCCCACTCTCGGATCAGTTATTTCCCCTTTTGGATCTTATCAAGGATATTTCGCTTTCCCTGACTCAGAAAGCGACGCAGGATCTTTTAACGTCTTCGGTAAGGAAATTTTTTACCCACCAAAGTGGTTAAGAAGACACCTAAGGAGTCAAGACAGGCTAGTCAGCCCTCACGAGGCAAGTCCTTTTCTCGTCCTTCCTTCAGAGGAAGAAGAGCTCCTCCCAAGAGGGGTTTCGAAACCCAGTAATAAACAATGAAGAACAAGTCCTTCAGACATCAGTTGGGGCCAGACTCCAGAAAGTTTTGGGAGATTTGGCAAGAAAAGGGAGCAGATCCTTGGGTCGTCACGGTAGCCAAGGAAGGTTACAAGATCCCTTTTTCTGAAGAAACCACCTCTTTCGACATCGCCAAGAGAGCTTGGAGCTCACTACAGCGATCCAGGGAGGGAAACAAGAAGCACTGCAAGAGCAAGTACTTTCTATGCTCAGGAAAGGAGCAATAGAACCTGTTCTGGATCACTTATCCACCCGGGATTTTACAACCGGCTTTTCTTAGTAGCGAAATCCTCGGGGGGATGGAGACCAGTACTGGACGTAAGTCAACTCAACTTATTTGTGGAGAAGACAAAATTTACTATGGAGACGACCGATTCAGTACTGGCGAGCGGTACGTCCAGGGGACTGGATGGTTACCCTGGACCTTCAAGATGCAATATTTTCATATCCCAATTCATGCAGGATCCAGGAAGTACTTAAGATTTGTGATCCAGAACAGGGTCTTTTCAGTTCAAAGCCCTCTGCTTCGGACTGTGCACAGCCCCACAAGTTTTTACAAGAGTGATGTCAAGCGTGGCGAAGTGGCTACATATTCTAGGGATAAGAGTGTCTCTCTATACCTAGACGATTGGCTCATAAGAGCCCAATCAAGAAGACAATGTCTGGAGGACTTAGAAATGACGTTGGCATTAACGAACGAATTAGGGCTGATGGTGAACTTAGAAAAGTCGAATCTGATCCCCAATCAGGAGCTAGTTTATTTGGGGATTCTGATTTCCTTAGCGACTTTTCGGGCTTTTTCCATCTCCCGACAGGCAAGCTCAATGCATCCGAAAGTACAAGCCTTTCTAGAGAAAGAACAATGTTCTGCACGAGAGTGGATGAGCTTACTGGGGACTCTCTCGTCACTGGAACGGTTCGTTTCTCTAGGAAGGCTTCACATGAGACCTTGCAAATATTTTTGAACCAAGTCTGGCCAAGAAAATCGCAACCGGATTCCTTCCTGTTTCGAATTCTTCGCAAGATCAAAGAGGAATTACTTTGGTGGCTAACTCCGGGGAAGTTAGGCGGAGGGAGCGTCGCTCCAGCAGAAGAACCCAGACCTTGTATTGTTTTCAGACGCGTCGGACGCAGGCTGGGGAGCGACTCTCGGCCCTCAAGAAGTGCAGGTCGCTGGAGCAAGGAGGAAGCGTCTTGGCATATAAACAGGAAGGAACTGATGGCGATTTTTCTTGGCTTTGAAAGAGTTCAAACGCGGTGATCCGCAACAAGGCGGTGCAGGTCAACGCGGACAATACCACAGCTCTGGCGTACATCCGCAAGCAAGGGGGAACGCATTCAGTCTCTCTTTGCAAGTTGGCGGAGGAGATCCTTCTATGGGCAGAGAAGGAAAAACGTAACCCTTCTCACAAGGTTCATTCAGGGGAGAAGAATGTGAGAGCAGACCTGTTGAGCAGGGAAGGTCAACTTCTGTCTACAGAATGGACTCTTCATCTAGAAGTATGCCAGAGTCTGTGGAAATTATGGGGTCGTCCAGAGGTAGACTTGTTTGCGACCGCAATGACAAAGAAATTGACGACTTATTGCTCTCCAGTCCCAGACCGTCAAAGCAGTCGCAGTAGACGCCTTTCTTCTAGATTGGACGGGGCTAGACGTGTACGCCTTTCCCCGTTCAAGATATTAGGAAAGGTTTTGAAGAAATCAGGAGAGTCAAGGGACGAGAATGACTCTCATAGCTCCCTACTGGCCGGCCCGAGATTGGTCACAGAGGTACTGGAATGGACAGTAGATGTACCAAGACACTTCCAGCAAGAGTAGATCTACTCAAACAGCCTCACTTCAACAGTACCACAAGAACACCCTCGCTCTGGGTCTGACTGCTTTCAGACTATCGAAAGACTTGTCAGAGCGAGGGGGTTTTCTAGAGAGGCGGCAGAGCTGTGGCCGAGCAAGAAGAGCCTCGACTATTAAGGTGTACCAGGCGAAGGTGGGAAATCTTTCGTAAGTGGTGCAAGAGTCGGAAGATTTCTTCATCCAGTACCTCTGTGACCCAAATTGCCGACTTCCTTTTATATTTAAAGAAGGAAGTAGGGTTGTCAACTCAGACAATTAAAGGATATCGTAGTATGTTGGCCTCAGTATTTAGACACAGAGGTTTAGATATTACCAATAATCTCGATCTGAGAGACCTCATAAGGTCCTTTGGAACAAGGAAGGAACACCGATACAGAACACCTTCCTGGAATCTCGATTGTAGTCCTGAAATTCTTAGAACTAATAAGTTCGAACCGATGGATCAAGCTCGTTTAGAGATATCTCGAAAAAGACCATCTTTTTGGTGGCCTTGGCCACAGCTAAAAGGGTTAGTGAGCTGCAAGCAATTAGCAAACATGTTGGCTGGAAGCATGACAGGCAGTTTGCTCTTTTCAGGAGGTTTTCTTGGCCAAGAACGAGAATCAGCTCATCCCTGGCCAAGGTCTTTTGAGATTATGGGGTCTTTTCAGATTTGGTAGGACAGGAACAAGAGAGAGTTCTCTGTCCAGTAAGGGCTTTGCGCTATTATATAGAGAAAACCAATAATATTAGAGGAACTTCAGAATCACTATGGTGCTCTGTGAAGGACCCTAGCAGAGCAATGACCAAAAATGCTATTGCCTTTTTCCTCAGGGTAACTGATTAAAGAATCACATATGTTATGCCAAGAAGAAAATTTCGGCATCCTTAAGGTTAAGGCGCACGAAGTGAGAGCAGTAGCTACTTCCTTGGCATTTAAAAGGAATATGGCCCTCAAAGATATCATTGAAACGACGTTTTGGAGGACTAATTCAGTGTTTGCGTCTCATTACCTTAGAAACGTCAAAACAACCTTTGACAACTGTCAAACGTTGGGCCCTTATGTATCCTCAGGAGCAGTATTAGTATTGGGCAAGGGAGTTTCACCCCATAACTTACTAACATGCTAGGTATTTTAATTAAGTGTGTTGTTTTTATGGTTGTCTGAGAGGGTTATTTCCTCTTCAGTCTATGAAGTGTAGTGTGTTATGTTAGCTTTGTGTGTGGTTCAGGTGGTCTAACTTATCCTAGCATGAATGCCCGTGGTAAGAGAGGGCTAGGTTTCCTGTCAACGAATTGGTCCCGTCCAGTTGTCAGACCCTTGTTTTTTAGCTTCATCAACTATTAGGTCATATCCTAGTTGGGAGCTACTAAGGTTTAGCAGGCTAAGAGGCAGGATTTATGAAGTCAGCTACCTTAGCAGGTAAGGAATCTAAGAGTATTTGGAATTTAGTTTTAAATTTTAAAACTCTTACAATGTTGCTGTCTTTGACCCACCTCCAAATGTGTCAATCAGCTATGTATATACCTGCCAGGTAAGTGTCATACATGAAAATGATGTATTATGATATAACAAAGTTTCATGTATACTTACCTGGCAGGTATATATAATTAAATTCCACCCACCTCCCTCAGGAGACAGGGTTCAAAGAAAAATCTGACGAAAATGGGAATGATTCCAGAGCACCAGCGCACACGGGACGGGGTGGCGATCACCTGAACTACCAGTGATCTAGCAGTTGCCGCGAGTTTTGAAAATTCTGCCAGTGTGAACAGAGAATATAGCTATATATATACCTGCCAGGTAAGTATACATGAAACTTTGTTATATCATAATAACATCATGTTTCCTCGTCCAGTACCTCTGTGACCCAAATTGCTGACTTCCTTCTATTTCTCAGGGAAGAGTGTGGGCTAGCAGTCCCAACCATCAAGGGTTACCGCAGTATTCTAGCCGCAGTGTTCAGGCACAGAGGCCTGAACATTTCTGATAACAAGGACCTTCATGATCTGGTCAGGTCTTTCGAAACCACTAAGAAAGGGTCCTCGAGAACACCTAGCTGGAATCTCGACGTGGTTTCAATTTTTGAGGTCCCGCAAGATTTGAGCCTCCTCAGTCAGCTTCCTTTAGGGACCTAACTAAGAAGTCCCTTTTCCTCATGGCTTTGGCATCCGCCAAGAGGATGAGCGAACTTCAAGCCATAGAAGGAAGAGTAGGCTTCAAGGATCAGTCCGTGATTTGTTTCTTCCTTCCCTCATTCTTGGCTAAGAATGAAAACCCCTCTAATCCATGGCCCAGGAGTTTTGAGGTGCAAGGTTTGTCTGCTCTTGTAGGGGAAGAGGCAGAAAGGGCTCTTTGCCTTGTTAGAAGCCTTAAGTTCTATCTCAGAAGGAAGAAGCAACTTAGGGCAATACGGACAACCTCTGGTGTTCTGTTAGGGATCCCAGTAGGCCCTTGTCTAAGAATGCTCTAGCATTCTTTTAAGAAGTATAGTTAAGGAAGCCCACGTAGCATGCGACGAGGAACCAGTTCAGGGTCCTTTAAGGTTAAGGCCCATGAAGTGAGGGCCATTGCCACCTCATTAGCCTTCAAACAAGAATGTCGGTGCAAAACCTGATGAAGACGACATATTGGAGATGCAACTCGGTCTTCGCGAGCCACTACTTGAGAGACGTCAGGATCACTTATGATAAGTGCTTCGCATTAGAACCCTACGTCTTATTTAAATCTTATTTGGTTTGTGTTTTATGGTTGGATGAAAGAGGATGTGGGTATGCATCTCTTTCGTATCTTAGATCTGACACGGGTTAGATTGGTTAGGTGGTCTGGATTGTTTTGGCTCCTTGTAATGGTAGTGGACAGGTTCTGTCATGTAAAGCGGGGCGAACCCCTTTGACAAGATCCTACTTGGATTCTGCCATGTAACTGGATGACAAATCCCTTTGGTAGATCCGAAGTCTTTCAGCAACAGGTCACGCCCTCGCTGTAGCTCTTCAGGCAGTGCAGACTCATAGACAGTATCCATGAAGTCTTCTGCCTAACCAGGTAAGAACCAAGGGTTTTATATCCTACAACATGTGTTGTTTCCCTTTTTTATTTTGTTTAGCTGTCTCTTACCCTCCACCAAGGGTGCCAATCAGCTAAGTATATATCTGACAGGAAAGTTCACGTACAAAAATGATATTTTGTTCATGAAACTTACCTGTCAGATATATATATAGCTGTATTTTCTGAAGTCCGACAGAATTTAAAAAACTTCCGACACACGCAGTGGTCGGCCAGGTGGTGTAGGGGACCCATTCCCGCCGTGGGAGGCGGGTATCAGGAACCATTCCCATTTTCTATTCATAATTTTTCTGTCGCCGGTGCTGAAAACACCTGTTTTCAGTACCTCTGTCTTAGGAATTTTGGAAACTTCATTGCCGCTAAGTATCCTAATTGTCTTTTGATTTATTTACTTGGATTTGTGGCTAGGCATACGCTTTCTTAAATTGAATTTGATTCATTTTTGCATAAGATATCTGAATCTAGTTAGGCTAGTTTCAGAGGGGGTTGTCTGCAAAGATAGGGTGTGGCTACCGAAAAATCGGTAGATCCGCACTTGGTATGCACGAGCGGTATGGGTCTTGCTTCTTTGTTGAGTCATGTAAGGAGTGTGAGACTTTGTCTATTCCGTAAGGAAGAGGTATGATTCGTATGTACACAATTAATCAGTAAACATGTCTAATTCCGTAAGGAAAAGTATGATTCGTATACGTACAATTAATCAGTAAACAAAAGTCAGGGTAGTGAACCTGCTAACCTTCCTGTAGACTTTATTTTGCCTAACCCTATAGTATGGCCTACGGGTTATGAATATGTCTGCGAGAGGTGATCGCTCTCCATTGTTGTGAAGAGTGCTACTTCTGTTATTGTTACTCCTAACCCTGTAATGTTGCCTTCGGGCCCTAAAACAGTGTCTGTAGAGGTTATTGCCCTTTCTCTTATACTCTTTCGATTCGTAACTTAGAATCGAAAGTGCTTGCTTTAGAGAGCAATAGTGAAGTGGCTAAGTGCAGTGACAGTGCCCCTTGTGTAGTGGAGGGGTGCGTCAGATCGGCCTTATAAATGCCTCTAGGTCTAGACCTCTGTCGGACTCCCAGGACCACAGGGAGAGGGCAATGTCAAAGCTGAAGGAGGGTTACGAGGAACCCCCACCGATCTGGCGTGCCTTCGGCAGTTTCTGATGAAAATCCCCAGACTGCCAAAGTTCGTGCACGTGCACGAATCCTGAAGGATTGCTTCTTGTCCTCCGAGGCGTCCTCCCCGCGCAAGGGTTGGAGCTCTCGGAAGGACTCGCGCCCTCTAAGAAGCTTTAGAGAAGAGGACGCTTCACGTCCTCTCTCTCGTCAGGAGGGAACGTCAGATCCGCCCCATAACGCCTCTAGGCCTGGACCTCTGTCGGACTCCCAGGACCAGGGAGAGGGCATGTCGAAAGCCGAAGGAGGGTTACGGGGAACCCACATCGATCTGGCGTCCCTTCGGTAGGACCTGTTGACGCTTCCCAGGCTGCGGAAGATCGTGCACGTGCACGAATCTCGAAGGATTGCTTCTCGTCCTCCGAGGAGTCCTCCCCGTGCAGGGGTTGGAGCTCTCGGAAGGACTCGCGCCCTCTAAATAGAAGCTTTATAGAAGAGGACGCTTCACGTCCCCTCTCTCTCTCGTTATGCGTTTCAGTGAGAAGTAAGAAGGCGAACGTCGCCTGATCACGTGTACGTCTTTCCACCGAGAAAATATGAAGAAGAAGGCAGTTTCTCTCGCGTGTTTTGACGCCTGTCAGGAGCGTGACGCTTTTCTGCACGCTTCTTTTGACGCTCGGCTTGAACGAACGACGCTTGGATGGACGCCAGGCGCGCGCCAGTGGGACGCCGAGCACGCGCCAGGACGCCGAGCGTCCTCGCCAATGGACGCCAAGCGCGCCAGCGCACGCCAGGTTTGTCTCCTGGCTGAACGTTTCTGTTGAACTCTTCAAGCTCTTGTTTAAGATTTGAGCCTCAAGAATGTGAAGTAAGCAGTGCTTCGGAGGAAGCTTAAAGTGAACAGACAACTTCGTCTTCGAAACCCAGCAAGACCTCGGGTTTCGTGAATTCAAGAGGTCTCTGTCAATATTATATTGCTTTTCGCAAAGGTGGATGGAGTTAAGGAAAGCTCAAGGGAAGATCTCGTTTTCTCTAGCAGTCAAGACTTTGCGATATAAGGCAGTTACAGGTTATGTAAAGGCTCGACGTCCTGCACGTCAGGACTCTCGGCGACGTTCAGTAGGATTCTTGCAAAGGCACTTAATCAAAAGGACGCTCTTCAGGAAAGCGCAAGACAGGACTTCCTTTGCATACTGCCAATAAATTTTAAGCTTTAGCAGGCATTAGTTGTGATACGGGAGAGGAAGCTGGTTGGAGAGTTTCTTCTCTTCCCAGGATAATTTTGCAAGCTTTTTAGCCCATCTGAAAGGGTTTTTCAGATGATAGATTTTGTTTAGTTTCTAGTCGGGACTACGCTGCCGAATTGAACATCGTCGTTCTACCTGCCGTAAGCCCTGTCTCTTAACAGGATTCTTGCCCCTTCCTCGTTTGAGACGGGAATCGGAAAAATAAAATGCTCGACTTCCTGGATTACGTTTTGTCAATTCAGTGACTTTCCCCCATTGACAATATACTACTGTTTTGTCAAGTAAGTGGGTATCCCCTCATTGACAAACATCTCATTAACTTGATATTGCATAAGCGAATAAGCTCTTATTGACAAGATTCGGAAGAGCTCTCATTCGTCATTCACAGACTCGTACAAGAAATAGACTTGTAGACTACGTCAATGAACGCTTATGTCCAATAACATAAGAAGCTTGAGCTGTCTGCTTCGATTCTCTAAGTTTTGTTCATGAAACTTGCCTGTCAGATATGTATGTAGCTGTATTTCCGAATTCAGCTATATATATGTCTGCCAGGTAAGTATGAACAAACTTTATTTATGATATAATAAAATATTTTGCCTTGCGTTATTTTACTACTGGTTGGTTCAAGTCATATACGCTTGCTGTAGTTACCTCTTCGGATGGCAACCGAGAGGTCTATTGTCTATTATTTTAAGGACATTTAATCGTTACTCCCTGCAGCCTTCCAGGAGTTTCCGATTTATCTTTTACCGTTGTATGGTAGTGTTCTGACGACACAAACGCATCTATATATTTAGCGTTTTCTGTTTCGCTTAAATATACCAGCTTGAGAGTCTCTTTCTGCTCAAAAATAACGGACCTATTTCTTCGTAGAATAGGGTAGCTGGCAAACCCAGACTAAAGTTAAGAGACGACGTTCGTAAGCTGCTGGCTGCTGCTGTCCAGTCCAACCGAGCCACTGCCAGTAACAGATCGTGCGCTGTCATGCGCGGTAGGTTATGTCTCTCTCTCCTGCGGGATTGACTGACTAACCGTATCTCAGTGCTGGCGGTTACGTCTCTCCTGCGGGATTGACTGACTAACTCTATCTCTGTCCTACAATCACGGACTTTAGCCTAAGATTGAGGGATTTCTACGTGAATTAATAAACTTTGCATTCGTTTTGCCTTACTATGTTCAACGTAGTTATCTCTTAATCCTTTCGGTGCTCGTTACCGCACGGTATAGAAACTACGAGTCTACCGCAACATTGCAATTTTATATGCTCTCCTGCTTAGGCAAAGCGCAGCCGATATTAGGGAAAGTAAGCATACTCGGGGAGGAATGGATGAGCTTGCTGGGGACCATTTCCTTCCTGAAGAAGTTTGTTTCCCCGAATAGACTGCAATTCAGACCACAGTTTTTTCCTACCGGGAAACTGAAATATTATTCAAGATCTAGGAATGATTCTGAACATCTCTCAGTGCGTCTATCACCTGAGGTGATAGAAAGAAGGTGCCGGCATCTGGATAGGGTTTCAGATGTCCTGGATCTTAATCTGAAAGAAGTAAATGCACTCGGTCGTCCCTCCAGTCCTCGAAACGAGTTTTTGGAACAGTGGTCCAGACAACTCTGATATTCCACAGCTCTCTCATATCTTAAGAAGTATCTTCTCTCGGTCCCCTGCTGCGAGTTTTACGAGAAAGAGCCTATTATAACAACAGGCGTAGAATGTAACGATCCTCTAGAGGTTCGTTACAGGATTGCAAAAGTCCGTACGAATCGTCTCGATCGACGGCAGCAACTTTTGACTTCCGAGTGGAATCTTTCTTTAGAAGTAAGTTGAGAGTTGTGGAGACTTAGGGACGCCTTTCATTCTTCTCTTCGATATGTTGAGGACGAAGAGGCTTCTTCTTCTCTGCTCCCTTATTCTCGATCCGGGATCGGTACCATTAAACGCCATCCTATGATATTAAACGGGGATGGATGTTTAGTCTCTTTTCCCCTTTTGTCAATCGCTTAGGAAATGTAATAAGAGGATTTATGATGTCACAGGGAGCGACAATGACGCTGATCGCCCCATGTGGCCTTCAGGATCCTGGATTCACAGAGGTCACATCCTTCCTAGTTCACTTTCCAAGGACCTTTTCCGAGAGAGTCGGTCTACTCTAACTCGAAAGGTACCTATAACCTCTCCGCTCTGAGTCTGACTACGTTCAGACTATCGAGATGTTGACAGGAATAATATTACCGTCTTCCATTTCCGTCTGAAGAATGGGATAAGCTGGCAGTCACAACTATTAAAGAATACGCAAATATGTTGTTGACGGCCTTTGGGGCTCAGAGATTTGCGTCTGTTAAACAACAAAGCCCTTCACGATCTTTGAGTTTCTGTGGAAATCTCGAAACTCGCTCACCATCTACTTTTTGTCTACCTGTTTTCTCGGAGTCAGACACTCGTGCGAGATCAGGCGACATATAGTAGCCCTGAGTTTCTTGTTGACGAAGTCGGTTTGCGTTTATACACCCCGATGATCGTGTAACATGAGACCAGGTTGGACTGTCAGGCATTTCTTCCTTCGGGACTGAATCGCCTTTTTTGCTCCTCGCTCTTTCTCCTGGCACCAGAAGCTCGAGTCAGGAGTTGATTCGCTGACGACGTTGGGTTGCGTTGTTGATACACCCCCCAAGGTTTGCTTAGATTGAATCACCCAGGCAGTCCAGACACTCATCCTTCAGCAGAATAGTGCCTTATGGTCTTCAGGGTACAGCCTTGCTGTCCTTGATTCGTCTGACTGGTCAACTGGTCGGTCACCTGACTTTAGTACAGACGGACTGACTGTGCATGTCCAGATCGAAGCTTTCAATATGGAACTTAGACGTAGTCTGAAGTTCTTGATGTCAAAGCATTCGAACCTCTCCTACCTGTAACTTCTTGCATGTGATCAGGAAGGCCTTCTTCTAACCACCCTAGATACGACAAAGAGGGTTAGTGAGATTTTAAGCCATCGTCACAAGGTTTTGGCTTTAGAGAACAACAAGCGGTGTGCTCTCTAAGCCTTTTGTTGTGGCCTAAGAATGGGAAACCCGTTTTGTCCTTGGGCCAGGAGCTTGGAAGCAAGGATGGCACAAGTTAGTGGGCAGGAGCCAGGAGAGAGTCCTGTGCCCTGTCAGGTCTCTCAAAGTTTTATCTACATAAAACTCAAGAAAGTCGAAGTCATTCGGGCAATCTGCAGTGTTCCGAAAAGACCAGACTTGCCCATATCGAAGAACACCCTGGCTTTAGTGTTAAGGAGTTCTTTCAAAATGCTCCTTCATTGTGTTTGCACAAAGATTTGAAATCTTTTTATCTGAATGCTCACGAGGTGAGGGTGCGGCCTCAGAAGCATTTCAACAGAGCATGGCACTCAGCAATATCCTGAGTACCATGTTTTAGCGAAGCAACTCTGTGTTCACTTCACACTCCCTGCGAGATGTGAAGATGGCATATGAGATCTGCTGCTCGCTAGGGCCATACGTGTCTGCAGACACAATCTTGGGGGCAAGAAGTACCACTCATCCTATCCTGTAGAAAATGGTTAGGAAGAGCTCTTAAATTAGTTGTTGAGTCGCCGACAACGGCGACTCTTAACTCATTAAGCCTTAGTTAACACACCTTAACTTTGGCTAGGTTGGTCAGGTGGTGATATATATATTTATATATATATATATTTATTTTACTTCTTAGCCCTCATGGTATGGTCAATATGGTCTAGTCACATTGTGGTCACGCCCCCGTTGACAGATCATCTGGAGTGCACCAGCTTTATAGGTCTCTACCTCGCTGGCAACTCTAGTAAAGCAGAAGACAGACTTGGGTGACAGTAATCACGAAGTCAGCTATGCTAACAGGTGGAACCAAGATGTAAATCATCTGCATACATTTGTTTCCCAAAATCCTTCTATTCTGTCCCTTCCCACCTCCAACGGTGTGATTTCAGCTATATATATATCTGACAGGTAAGTTTTCATGAAACAAAAATGATATTGTATGATACAATAAAAATGTTTGTTCATACTTACCTGGCAGATATATATAATCAAGTACCCACCCACCTCCCCTCAGGGTGACAGTGGAAATAAAAAATTATGAATAGAAAAGGGAATGGGTGGTTCCTGATACCCGCCTCCCAGCGGCGGGAATGGGTACTAACCACCTGGCTGACCACTGCGTGTGTCGGAAGTTTTTTAAATTCTGTCGGACTTCAGAAAATACAGCTATATATATATCTGCCAGGTAAGTATGAACAAACTTTATTGTATCATAACAATATCATTGTTATGATACAATAAAGTTTTGTACATACTTACCTGGCAGATATATACGATTACAGTGGGGCCTCGTTATCCACGGGGGATAGGGCCCAGAACCCCCCGTGATAAGTAAATACCATGTTATCCTGATACCCCCCTCAAAAATTGCTTAAAACTGCCTACTTTTAATAGTAACCCACCCAAGACCACTATTCCAATGTTTATAACTGCCTACTTTAGTTCAAACACCAAATATGTTTTCAACTATCACCTAAAACTAAATTCAAGACAGTTTTAAAGTTATTGTACAAAATTAGCCTTAAAAAAATAAATGTAGTATATGTACTACTGTACATATGTAGCCTACTAGCTAGGGATTACAGCTAGAAGCCTACATAACGCATGGTGGCCTCTTTTTTTTTTTTTTACAAGGAAAGAGAGGATGAGTGGTAAGAGAACTATCAAAATTATGTAAATCATATGGGTACTCACCAACAATCTATGTTGATAAAAGATGGCGACGATTTTGCAGTGCAATCCAGTAATATAATAACGATAATGCTATCAACAGTATGCAGCGAAACATCTCTTCCCTTCGTCACAACACGTTAATAGTATATTCCACGTAAAAACCTTCATCTGACCTTTAGGCGTCTTCCATAAGAGTAAAAGAATCAGGGCTTTTTGGATGCCACATAATTAACTCGTTTATATGGGTACAATTTAAAGAACGCGCCGCACACCACATTTCATAACAACAACAAACAAAACGTGAGTAGGCCAGTGTTGCCAACTGGGAATGGCAATCTTGCTAGATTTTGTTCCGTAAAAGGCTAAAAAAAATCACATACCGTATATACTCGAATAACGTGGCAATCTTCCCATATCGTGCGACCCCCAAATTTTCACCAATAAACAGTGGTTTTGTGTTTTGTCATGTATCTCATGTATCATGCAAGTTCATAAGGTTGGTGGTTTAGCCTGCTAATGGACCGAGTCATTCAGATGTGTGCTGATGGTAGTCAAGTTACGGTAATTTTCTTATTAATCTCGAGAATTGAATAGAAAATCTCAAGATTAAAAAAAATCCCAAGATAATAAAATAAATGTTAAACTACACTACACGCCTTGGAGTCCTTAATCATCTCTCTCTCTCTCTCTCTCTCTCTCTCTATCTCTCCTCTCTCTCTCTCTCTCTCTCTCTCTCTCTCTCTCTCTCAGGAATAAATACGTACGTACTGTAATTTGAGTCTTTCACCAACGGGTATCAGTAAATGTGTAGACATTGTGTGCGTGTTTAAAAAAATGTGCAGTACACACATTCCGATTGTTTCGGTTTTTTGGAATTTTTCAGATTTCGGAAATGTGAGGTCAGATGCATAATCAAACAAACAACCACTACTGCAGCAAAAAACAAAAACTTTTTTTCCCTTTATGTTTTTCATTATTGTTATTTATTAATTACAGTTTATTTAAATAAATATTAATATAATATCTGTTAAATGAATGTGAGATAATTAAGATCACCTATAATAAAATAGTGGGACAATTTTAATACCATATGTTCACTAATAGGTATTATTTTCAAAACAAAACAATTCCATAAAAACACAAAAAACAAAAAAATATATGTACATAAACAATCAAAATACATAATAATAATGTTTTGCAGTTCAACGTGTGAATTTTAACAATAAGTATGAATATGATATATATATTTCACCATATCGATCTTGAAGTTGAAGAGTCGTAAAATTCTGAGGATGGTCCGGGAAAAGGATGTTGTACTTTGTGATTACGTATCGCTACAACGCCATGTGGTATTTTCATACCACTATATTGATGACGCATCGCTACGACACACTGGTGTTTTTCATACCACTATATGTTTAAAAGTTAAAAACATGACATAGAATCGACTTTGCGACTTCGTTCACTTTGATATTTTTAACGATGCAATAACTATCATTTGTACTACTAAAACCATCTTCACATAAGTAATTTTTCGTAAGATATGTGTTGTTCCAAAAGCTAGCTTATACATAAAAGGCTTTTATAATTTAAGTCATCTTAGATATACATATGCACCCAAACTCATTGTGGGGAAATTTACTACACTGTTTCCTCGGATATTGAAATACTTTAGCATCATTCAAACACTTTAATAATATATACATAAATACTAGGCCATACATATTTACATCGTATACAAATACTACATACAGTTATTATACACATACTTTATATACAAAGTTAACAGTTATATACACACATACTTTTATATACAAAGTTAATCATATGAGTAGTGATCAGACGACAGCTGTGCACTGGACTACGTACGTACTACTTGGAAGATAAAACAAACAAAAATTTTGTTGTTGTTAGTCGCCGGGATAGATTAACATTTCCAGAGATTAAAGAGCTGAATTTTGTTTTGAAGGTATGTCAAACCGCGTTATTACATTATTGTTTTCACGAAGGAATAATTATATAAAGAAAATTATTGAGTAATTTTTGCCGTCAGCAGTCAGAAAATCACGAACATGGTAACGTTCAAACCTAGTGCCATCCATGGCATGTCTATAAATAGAACAGAAGCAGAGGGCAGTCATTGGATAACAGATCTCCATGGCTACCAACCAAACCAATCAGGTGTTAGTTATACTACTCTGTACAGTGGGCATCGCTTATTCACGGATCAGTATTCACGGATCCAGTTAATCACGGGTTTTTTCTTGGACCGTTTCTCATGTAACATCACTGGTATGAATCGCTGCATCACGGGTTTGTTGTGTGCGTATGAGATGTTTTTCGGTAGGCTAACCCTCGGCCGTGGTCCGATACTACCAATATTCATTTAAAGACTCATATAATGATATTAACTGACAATAAAGGTAATAAAACCATTCTCACCTAATAATTATTGTCCTATCTTCGAAATACTAAATAGCCTATTCAAGGTTTATGTAGACGTTCATTGGTAGGCTAAGCGTAGTTGCAGTGCGATAACCACCAACGTACACAAACATTCACATTATGATATTAACTGACAATAAAGGTAATAAAACCATTCTTACCATATATATTATAGTCATATCTTCATAATAAATAGCCTCATCGAAGAATAATTCCACATCATTGCACTCAACTTATCGTCGAGTGGCCAGCCACAAAATGTAAGCATATATCTTTACGTACGAAAATGGTTTGTGTATACGGTTGCGTTCAAAGCGACATTTTTTTGTTTTGATAAACTTTTAGAAATTTTAATAGTAGTGGTAGTGTAATTACAGTAGTAATAAACATTAAGGCTAAAATTAATTCGAACTTCATTATTATTTTGGCAGTATTCGTATATAACTTCTCTGCAACAATGAAGTCATACAAACGCTATTTGTCATAGATTATCGTTAGTATTGCTGTTTGTTATTGGCGACGAAGCGTAAACGAAATACATAAAAGCATTTTTACCTTATATATTATCGTCATAATCTTCATAATAAAAAGGCTATTCGTGGAGTAATTCCATATCAGTGAAATCAATTTTATCTATGCGAGGCCAGCCAGCTGACAAATGTACGTACGTATATGAAAATCAAATTATGGTAGCGTTCACAGCAAGATTATCTTTCGAAATTTTTATAGTACTATTCATGCTACGTAGTAATAATGTTTGGAATATACGTAACATTAATTTCAATACAAAATATCATCGTTATTTTGGTAGTGAATAATAGTTAGAAATTATCATACATACACTGCATTGTTATGGGGTGTGCCAGTGAAAAACAACCAACAAAATAACGTTCTCCTTTAAGTCAACGCGTTTTAGGAAAACATGACATAGAATCGACTTTGCGACTTCGTTCACTTTGATATTTTAACGATACAATAACTATCATTTGTACTACTAAAAACCATCTTCACATAAGTAATTTTTTTCGTAAGATATGTGTTGTTACAAAAGCTAGCTTATACATACATAAAAGGCTTTATAATTTAAGTCATCTTAGATATACATATGTACCCAAACTCATTGTGGGGAAATTTACTACTGTTTCCTCGGATATTGAAATACTTTAGCATCATTCAAACACTTTAATAATATAATGCATAAATACTAGGCTATATATTTACATCGTATACAAATACTACTACAGTTATATACACATACTTTTATATACAAAGTTAACAGTTATATACACATACTTTTATATACAAAATTAATCATATGAGTAGTGATCAGACGACAGCTGTTGCACTGGACTCTCGTACGTACTACTTGGAAGATAAAACAAACAAAAATTTTGTTGTTGTTAGTCGCCGGGATAGATTAACATTTTTCCAGAGATTAAAGAGCTGATTTTGTTTTGAAGGTATGTCAACCGCGTTAGTAAATAGGTATCATCTTCTAAGGAATTTTTTTTTCTCTTCTTCTTTTTTGCGGAAGAATCTTCAAGCCATTTTGCATTCAAAGTAATGAGAAGGAATCATTCTATTCTTCATGAAATCAGTAAAATACTTACACTAATAATAAAAAACTAAAACTACGTACTGTATGCAAAACACATACATCATCGTTAGCTTCGTGTGTGTAAACGTTCATTCTAAGAAATTACAGAGTAGTATAACTAACACCTGATTGGTTGGTTGGTAGCCATGGAGATCTGTTATCCAATGACTGCCCTCTGCTTCTGTTCTATTTATAGACATACGCCATGGATGGCACTAGGTTTGAACGTTTACCATGTTTCGTGATTTTCTGACTGCTGACGGCAAAAATTACTCAATAATTTTCTTTATATAATTATTCCTTCGTGAAAAAACAATAATATAATATCGCGGTTGACATACCTTCAAAACAAAAATTCAGCTTTTAACTCTGGAAAAATGTTAATCTATCCAGCGACTAACAACAACAAAATTTTGTTCGTTTTATCTTCCAAGTAGTGCGTACGTAGTCCAGTGCACAGCTGTCGTCTGATCACTACTCATATGATTAACTTTGTATATAAAAGTATGTGTATATAACTGTATGTAGTATTTGTATACGATGTAAATATGTATAGCCTAGTATTTATGCATTATATTGTTAAAGTGTTTGAATGATGCTAAAGTATTTCAATATCCGAGGAAAACAGTAGTAAATTTCCCACAATGAGTTTGGGTGCATATGTATATCTAAGATGACTTAAATTATAAAAGCCTTTTATGTATAAGCTAGCTTTTTGCAACAACACATATCTTTACGAAAAATTACTTATGTGAAGATGGTTTTAGTAGTACAAATGATGTTATTGTATCGTTAAAAAATATCAAAGTGAACGAAGTCGCAAAGTCGATTCTATGTCATGTTTTTAACTTTAATGTATAGTGGTATGAAAAACACCAGTGTGTCGTAGCGATGCGTCATCAATATAGTGGTATGAAAATACCACATGGTGTTGTAGCGATACGTAATCACAAAGTACAAATCCTTTGCCCAGACCATCCTCAGAATTTTACGACTCTTCAACTTCAAGATCGATATGGTAAAATATATTATATAGTCTCTTATTGTTAAAATTCACAAGTTGAACTGCAAAAAATATTATTATATTTTGATTGTTATGTACATTATTTTTTGTGTTTTTACGGAATGTTTGTTTTGAAAATAATACCTATTAGTGAACATATGGTATTAATTGTCCACTATTTTATTATAGGTGATCTTAATATCTCACATTCATTTAACAGTATTATATTAATATTTATTTAAATAAACTGTAATTAATAAATAACAATAATGAAAAACATAAAGGGAAACAAAAAAAAAAAAATGTTTTGCTGCAGTAGTGGTGTTTTGTTTGATTATGCATCTGACCTCACATTTCCGAAATCTGAAAAATTCCAAAAAACCGAAACATCGGAATGTGTGTGTACTGCACATTTTTTTAAACACGCACACAATGTCTACACATTTACTGCAAATTACAGTACGTACGTATTTATTCCTGAGAGAGAGAGAGAAGAGAGAGAGGTGAGAGAGAGAGGAGAGAAAAGAGAGAGAATGATTAAGGACTCCAAGGCGTGTTATTTTTTACAATTATTTTATTATCTTTTGGGATTTTTTTTTAATCTTGAGATTTTCTATTCAATTCTCGAGATTAATAAGAAAAATTACCGTAAATTGACTAGCTCAGCACCACATCTGAATGACTCGGCCATTAGCAGGCTAAACCACCTTCCTTATGAACTTGCATGATACATGAGATACATGACAAAACACAAAACCACTGTTTATTGGTGAAAATTAGGGGGTCGCACGATATGGAGATTGCACGTTATTCGAGTATATACGGTATGTGATTTTTTTTAGCCTTTTATGGAAACAAAATCTAGCAAGAAATTGCCATTCCCAGTTGGCAACACTGGCCTACTCACGTTTGTTTGTTGTTGTTATGAAATGTGGTGTGCGGCGCGTTCTTTAAATTGTACCCATATAAACGAGTTAATTATGTGGAACCAAAAGCCCTGATTCTTTTACTCTTATGGGAAAAGACGCCTAAAGGTCAGATGAAGGTTTTTACGTGGAATATACTAGTATTAACGTGTTGTGACGAAGGGAAGGAGATGTTTTCGCTGCATACTGTTGGTAGCATTATCGTTATTATATTACTGGATTGCACTGCAAAAATCGTCGCCATCTTTTTATCAACATAGATTGTTGGTGAGTACCCATATGATTTACATAATTTTGATAGTTCTCTTACCACTCATTCTCTCTTTCCTGTAAAAAAAAAAAAAGAGGCCCACCATGTGTATGTAGGCTTCTAGCTGTAATCCCTAGGCTAGTAGGCTACATATGTACAGTAGTACATATACTACATTTATTTTTTAAGGCTAATTTTGTACAATAACTTTAAAACTGTCTTGAATTTAGTTTTAGGTGATAGTTGAAAACATATTTGGTGTTTGAACTAAGTAGGCAGTTATAAACATTGGAATATGGTCTTGGGTTAACACATTAAAGTAGGCAGTTTTAAGCAATTTTTGAGGGTGTATCAGGATAAACACGGGTATTTACTTATCACGGGGGGGTTTCTGGGCCCTATCCCCCGTGAATAACGAGGCCCCCACTGTAATTTCTTAGAATGAACGTTTACACACACGAAGCTAACGATGATGTATGTGTTTTGCATACAGTACGTAGTTTTAGTTTTTATTATTAGTTTAAGTATTTTACTGATTTCATGAAGAATAGAATGATTCCTTCTCATTACTTTGAATGCAAAATGGCTTGAGATTCCGCAAAAAGAAAAGAGAAAAAAAAATTTCCTTAGAAGATGATACCTATTTACTAACGCGGTTGACATACTTCAAAAACAAAATTCAGCTCTTTAATCTCTGGAAAAATGTTAATCTATCCCGGCGACTAACAGCAAACAAAATTTTTGTTTGTTTTATCTTCCAAGTAGTACGTACGTAGTCCAGTGCACAGCTGTCGTCTGATCACTACTCATATGATTAACTTTGTATATAAAAGTATGTGTATATAACTGTTAACGTTTGTATATAAAAGTATGTGTATATAACTGTATGTAGTATTTGTATACGATGTAAATATGTATAGCCTAGTATTTATGCATTATATTATTAAAGTGTTTGAATGATGCTAAAGTATTTCAATATCCGAGGAAAACAGTAGTAAATTTCCCCACAATGAGTTTGGGTACATATGTATATCTAAGATGACTTAAATTATATTTTATGTATAAGCTAGCTTTTGGAACAACACATATCTTACGAAAAATTACTTATGTGAAGATGGTTTTAGTAGTACAAATGATAGTTATTGTATCGTTAAAAATATCAAAGTGAACGAAGTCGCAAAGTCGATTCTATGTCATGGTTTTCCTAAACGCTCGTTGACTTAAAGGAGGACGTATTTTGGTTGTTTTATCACTGCCACAAACCACCCATAACAATGCAGTGTATGTATGATAATTCTAAACTATTATTCACTACCAAATAACGATGATATTTTGTATTGAAAATTAATGTTACATATATTCCAAACATTATTACTACGTAGCATGAATAGTACTATAAATATTTCGAAAGATAATCTTGCTGTGAACGCTACCATAATTTGATTTTCATATACGTACTTACATTTGTCAGCTGGCTGGCCTCGCATAGATAAAATTGATTTCACTGATATGGAATTACTCCACGAATAGCCTTTTTATTATGAAGATATGACGACTTAAAGGAGAACGTTATTTTGGTTGTTTTATCACTGCCACAAACCCATAACAATGCAGTGTATGTATGATAAATTCTAAACTATTATTCACTACCAAAATAACGATGATATTTTGTATTGAAAAAATTAATGTTAACGTATATTCCAAACATTATTACTACGTAGCATGAATAGTACTATAAAAATTTCGAAAGATAATCTTGCTGTGAACGCTACCATAATTTGATTTTCATATACGTACGTACATTTTGTCAGCTGGCTGGCCTCGCATAGATAAAATTGATTTCACTGATATGGAATTACTCCACGAATAGCCTTTTTATTATGAAGATATGATGATAATATATAAGGTAAAAAATGCTTTTATGTATTTCGTTTACGCTTCGTCGCCAATAACAAACAGCAATACTTACGATAATCTATGACAAATAGCGTTTGTATGACTTCATTGTTCAGAGAAGTTATATACGAATACTGGCCAAAATAATAATGAAGTTCGAATTAATTTTAGCCTTAATGTTATTACTACTGTAATTACACTACCACTACTATTAAAATGTCTAAAAGTTATCAAACAAAAAATGTCGCTTTGAACGCAACCGTATACATAAACCATTTTTTCTTTTGTTCATGAAAACTTACCTGACAGATATATATATAGCTGTATTCTCCGAAGTCCGACAGAGAATTCAAAATTCGTGGCACACGCAGTGTGGGGCGGCAGGTGGTAGTACCCATTCCCGCCGCTGGGAGGCGGATATCAGGAACTATTCCCATTTTCTATTCAATATTTTTTCTGTCGCCGGTCGGTAAACAACTGTTTACAGACCTCCGCCTGGGATTTTTGAAACTTCATTAGCCGCTTAAGTATCTAATTATTCTTTCGATTATTGACTTGGATTTGTGGTAGGCATACGCTATCGTTAAATTTTTTCATTGCATTTGATGTCTGAAGCTAGTTAGCCTAGTTTCAGACTTTGTTGTCTGCATGGGGTAAGGTGAGGCTACCGGAAACTTTCGGTAGACACTCGCTTAGTATATATGACGTTTACATGTTTTCTTTGCATAAGTTCAATGTAATTAGTGTAATGTGTGACTGATTACGGAAGAAGAAGGATTCATGTACGCATTTTAGAGCTGGTTAGAATCAGGAGTTTTTCCTCCACAGTAAACAGAAGTTAGAAATAATGAACCTTCTAACCTCCTGTAGATTTTATTTTGCCTAACCCTGTGGTATGGCTACGGGCCTAGAAGAAGTGTCTGCTAGAGGATTACATCAAGTAATCTTAGACTAAAGTGCTCGCTCTCCAATCAGTGTTGTGAAGTGTAGTGCCCCTTGTGTTGTGGAGGGGGCGTCAGATCGGCCCCATAATGCCTCTAGGACTGGACCTCTGTCGGACTCCCAGGACTCAGGGAGAGGCATGTCGAAAGCCGCAAGAGGGTTACGGGGGCTCCCCAACCGATCTGGCGTCCCTTCGGCAGGACCTGTTGACGCTTCCCAGGCTGCTAAAGATCGTGCACGTGCACGAATCTTGAAGGATTGCTTCTCGTCCTCCGAGGCGTCCTCCCCGCGCAAGGGTTGGAGCTCTCGGAAGGACTCGCGCCCTCTAAGAAGCTTTAGAGAAGAGGACGCTTCACGTCCTCTCTCTCGTCAGGAGGGAACGTCAGATCGGCCCCATAACGCCTCTAGGCCTAGACCTCTGTCGGACTCCCAGGAAAACCAGGGAGAGGGCATGTCAAAAGCTGAAGGAGGGTTACGGGTTTTTCATTGCTGATCTGGCATCCTTTCGGCAGGTCCTGTTGTCGCTTCCCAGGCTGCCGAAGATCGAGCACGTGCACGAATCGCTGAAAGGATTCTTCTCGTCCTCCGAGGCGTCCTCACCCACACAGGGGTTGGACTCTCGGAAGGGACTCGCGCCCCCCCTAAAGAAGCTTTAGAGAAGAGGACGCTTCACGTCCTCTCTCTCGTCACGAGAGGATGAAAGAGTCCTGTGCCCTGTCAGGCTCTCGAATTTTATTTACATAAATGAAGGAAGTAAGAGGTCCTTCGGGTAATGTATGGTGCTCAGGAAGAGACCACATTTACCCTTTTCGAAGAATGCACTGGCTCTTTTCCTAAGGGACATATTAAGGAGGCTCATTCATCTTGCCAGAAGAGTGATTGAGCCTCCTGCGAGTGAACGCTCATGAAGTTAGAGCTGTTTCAACCCTCGCTAGCATTCCAAAAGAATTTTGGTAATCAAGGACATTCTAGATTCCACCTTTTGGAGGAGCAACTCAGTATTCGTCTCCTCTCCTCATGGCGCTCCGTATACGTTATGTAACGTTCGCTTTACTTCGAAAAAGCAAGCTGATAAGTTTGACGTCCGGCAAGCTGCTTTGCACAGTCAAAACAACTTATGTCTCGGTTCGGCATAAGAAGGGCAATTTAGACGTGAGGAAGCTTTTGGAGGTGCTCGACGTCCTATAAGTAGAGGACATCTCCAGGACGCTCGGCAAGCACCTTGCGAGGGTGTCTTTCGGACGCTCGGCGTTCCTTTGCTGAGTGCGTTTTCTGGAGATGTTCTTTTGCATTACTAAGACGAAAACAAGTTGTCGCACAGGCGGCCACTGTCTTTGTAAGAAGGTATGAAGGTCTTTAAGGCCCGTCTTGAAGACGAAAGCCATAAGTCTTCCTTTAGTGTTCACACACTTCAGGAGCAGCGTGGCGGCTCTCCATGGAGACTCGCATGAGGACGTCCCTTGAAAATATTCAACGTCATACGCAAAACGCGGTTCGTCATAACATTGAGATGTTGGCAAGGTCGCTCGCAGGACGCCTCTTGGCGGGCCTTGCATGCATCAGGGCGCTCAACGAGTTCCTCTCTGAAACGTCGTTCAGAAAGACTTGGTGTTCTCTGCTCAGACACGCTCGTAGCTAAGCAGGACGCTTTTGAGGGACGCTCGCAGGACGCTTATGAGGACGCTTTTGTGGACATTCGCCAGGACGCTTCGGTGGAAGCTCGGCCAGGACGCTTTGCGAGAGAAAAGACTTGTAGAAGGCGTCTTATTTGCTGTTCAGGACGTTTCTTAGGACGCTTGACGCTTTTATAAACGCTCGTCAAGAGGAGGTTTTTTCAGGACTCTCCACAGGACATTCCTTTACAGAAATTTTTTAAAAAGGATTCGGAGTTAGCGGAGAGACATACCCACCCGAATTTTTTCTTCGATCCCTCTTTCTCTTCATCGATTTCTCTGAGAATCGGGAAGATTATATACTCGGATTCCTGGGTGACTTCGTCATGTTAAAGGGTTTTCCCCTCTGAGCAAAGTGCTAATAGTTTTGTCAAGTAAGGACGTTTTCCCCATTGTCAAGATAGTAAACGTTTTGTCATTTAAGTGGGGGACCCCTCATAAATGGGGTAGTTCTCATTGACATAGATTTTAACGTTTTTATCGTTTAAGCGGATAAACTCATTAACAAATTTCGGAAGAGCTCTCATTCATTTTCAGAGGCTCATCCGGGGAGTAAGAAAAAGACTTGTAGACTAGATCCAGGAAGTCTTATGTCCAATATCATAAGAACATTGAACGGTCCTTTTCGATCCTCGGTTCTCTCTTGATGATCTCTATTCGAATATTACTCCCTTTTCTTGGCAAAGAGTCTTGGCAAAGAGTCAAGGAGTTCTTTTAAAAAGTCTCATTCATTAGAACGTGGACAGTCGTTTTCCTTTCTTTCTCTCTTCCTCGTCGAGGGAAAGATGTAGTAGAGAATTCGATGTTCAAATTACTACAATACTTACGTAGTTTATCTTTGCGTCATTTTGCTAACGCATGGGTCAAGTCATATACGCATATCGTATTTACCTCTGCGGATAGAAGCCGAAAAGAAAACTGTTGTTCTAATGTATTTAATTGACACTCCCTTCAACCTTCCAAGAGTTTTCGGAGTGAAGAACAACTCTTCAGGTATTGTTCACGACAACACAAACTCAGCTTCTGTATTTAGCGAATTTTGTGTTTCGTTTTAAATATGCCTGCTTGAGAGTTTCCTTTTGCTCGATATTTTTTTTTTTTTTTTTTCATACCTATCCCTTCGTAAAAGGAGTAGCTGGCAAACTCAGGCAGATAGTGCGAGACGATGAACAAGGCTGCTGTTACTGTGATCTACGCAGTACCGGCTAGCTCGGTGACATGCGCGGTTGGTTACGTCTCTCTCCCTTGCGGGAATGGCTGAATAAGCCGTCTCTCTGCCCTACAATCATGGATTTTAGCCTCGGGTTGAGGAAATTTCTAGTAATCATGAATGAACATGCCTTCCGTTTACTTAGAAAATTTCAACAAGATATCTCTTATACTTGTTCGGTGCGGGTTTACCGCACTGTAACAGAATTTTGTACGAATCTACTTCGGCATAGCACTATAATAATGCTCTCTGCTTATGCAAAGCGCAGCCTTATTAGGGAAGGAAGCAGACTGAGTGAGGGAATGGATGAGTTTGCTGGGGACCATTTCCTCGCTGGAGAAGCTTGTTTTCCCTGAATAAACAGCAATTCAGACCTCTACAATTTTTCCTCACAAAGAATTGGAATAACATCAAAGATCTAGTAATAATTCTAATTTTCTCTCAACGGCTTGAGGATCACCTCGGATGATAGCGAGAGGGTGCCAGACATCCGAACAGAGGAACAGATGTTCTGGCACATTGTCTGAAAAGAATTGGAAGCCAAATGGTCGGTTCTCCAGTTCCTCGAAGGGTGAGTTTGGATCGAGTGGCCCAAATCATCTCGGATAATTTCTCAGCTCTCTCATAGCTCAAGAAGAGAGAGTTGGGTTATGGGCTTGGGCACGGAACGTAACGATCCTCAAGAGGTTCGTTAAAACTAGTGCACGTCCGTGCGGGTCTTCTCGATCGAAGGCAACAACTACTGACGTCTGAGTAATCCTCACTTAGAAGTATGTCGAAAGTTGAGGAGAGACTGAGGGCGTCCTTTCGTTAAGTTTTTCGTAATATTGAAGACGAAGGAGCTTCCTCTTAAGTTGTTCCCTTATTCATGATCCTAGAGGATTAGCTTTAGTCGCCACATGTTGGCCTCTAAGAGGTTGGATTCACAGAGGTCAGGTAATTCAGAGAATTGTCCAAAGACCCTTCCCGAGAGAATCGGTGTAATCTAACATCGTCACTTAGTGAAATATCTAATATCTCTCCTCTCTGAGTCTGAAGGCGTTCAGACTATCGAGAAGCGATAAGATCTTCAAGATTAATGGCAGTCTCTTGGCCAAGGCAAAGCAGTGCTGCCTATTTTCAGTGTTCAATCGGAGGGGGCCGTTTCTGGAGATAGTGAAGGGAAATGACTGTTCCTCCACCTCGACCTCTGTGAATTTCTTTATGGTTCTATCTTTCCGTATGAAGTATGAGATAAGCTAGAAGTCCTAACTATTGTAGAATATGCAAATATGTTGTTGACGGCCTCTAGGCTCAGAGATTCGGGTTCTGTCAAACAACAAAGCTTCACGATCTTTGAGGTCTGGGGAGATCTTGAAATTCTCTGGATCGCAGGTTCCGGCATGGAACTTAGACGTAGTATGAGTTTCTGATGCCAAAAGCATTTCGAAACCTATCCTTTCTGCGAACTTAATACACGTGACCAGAAAGGCTAACATTCTAACCGCTCTAGCCACGGCAAAGAGGGTTAGTGAGGTTTTAGCCATCATCAGAGGTTTTAGCTTTAAAGGACATAATGCGGTCTGTCCTCTAAAAGCCTTCCGTCCATGATAAGAACGAAAACCTGTCTAACCCTTGACCCGAAGGCTTGGAGACCAAGGGTATTATGGCACAAATTATTGGGCAAGGGCATTAGAGAGTCCTGTGCCCTGTCGGGTCTCTCAAGTTTTATCTTGATAAACTATAGAAAGTCGAGGTCAACGGACAATCTGCGGTGTTCCGTAAAAGACCAGACTGGTTCATGTCAAGAAACACCCTGGCATTATAGTCAAGGAGTTCTTTTAAGAAGTCTCATTCATTATGTTTGCATAAAGATTTGAGATTTTTTTCTTTTAATTAATATGAATGCTCAAGTGGTGAGGGCGCGGCCTCGGAAGCATTTCAACAGAGCATGACACTCTGTAACATCCTGAGTGCCACGCTTTAGCGAAGCAACTCTCTGTTCGCTTCACACTCCCGACGGGATGTGAAGACGACATTTGAGATCTGTAAGTTGCTAGGACCATACATATCCGTAGATATATTATTGGGGGCAGCAAGCAACACGAATCCTATCCTATAGAAAGGGATAGGTGTGCTTTTAACTTGAATTTGGGTTGGTCGCTTGAGGCGCGTTCCTTTTCTTTAGCCTAGAAGTTATGGAACTGAACTTTGATAGGTTAGGTCAGGTGGTGGTTTTAGCTTCGTTGCCCTCAGAAGTACGGTCATATGGTCTAGTCACATTGTGGTCACGCCCCCGTTGACAGATCATCTAGAGCGCACCAGCATTGCAGGTCTCTACCTCGCTGGCAACTCTAGTAACGCAGAAGCAGACTTTGGTGACAGTAATCACGAAGTCGGCTATGCTAACAGGTGAGGAACCAAGATGTATATCATCTACTTAATTTAGTTTCCCAAAAAATCCTATTCTGTCTCTTCCCACCATCCGAAGGTGGGATTCAGCTATATATATAGCTGTCAGGTAAGTTTCATGAACAAAATGTTATTGTTATAATACAATTAAGTTTGTTCATACTTACCTGGCAGATATATATAATTTAAAGTGCCCACCCACCTCCCTCAGGAGACAGTGGCACTGATTAAAATATGAATAGAAAATGGGAATAGTTCCTGATTATCCGCCTCCAGCGGCGGGAATGGGTACTACCACCGGGCCACCCACTGCGTGTGCCGCGAATTTTGAAATTCTGTCGGACTTCGGAGAATACAGCTATATATATATCTGCCAGGTAAGTATGAACAAACTTAATTGTATTATAACAATAACATTTTCGTACGTAAAGGTATATGCTTACATTTTGTGGCTGGCCACTCCGACGATAAGTTGAGTGCAATGATGTGGAATTATTCTTTGAATAGGCTATATTATGAAGATATGACTATAATATATATGGTAAGAATGGTTTTATTCCTTTTGTCAGTTAATATCATAATGTGAATGTTTGTGTACGTTGGTGGTTAGCGCACTGCAACTAACTGAACGTCGTACATAAACCGTTGAATAGGCTATTTATTCGAAGATAGGACATAATAATTATTAGGTGAGAATGGTTTTATTACCTTTATTGTCAGTTAATATCATTATATGAGTCTTTAAATGAATGTTGGTAGTTATCGGACCACGGCCAAGGGTTAGCCTACCGAAAAACATCGCATACGCAACAACAACAAACCCGTGATGCAGCGATTCATACCAGTGATGTAACATGAGAAACGGTCCAAGAAAAAAGAAAAAAAACCCGTGATTAACTGGATCCGTGAATACTGATCCGTGAATAAGCGATGCCCCACTGTAATGGCCCACCCAGCCTCCCCTCAGGAGACAGGTGGAAGAGAAAATCTGATTAGAAAATGGGATTGGTTCATACACCCGCCAACCAGCGGCGGGAAGGGTAGACCACCTGACCTACCTGTCGCGTGTGCCACGAGATTTGAAATTCTGTCGGGAACGTCGGAGACTATAGCTAAGTATATATCTGCCAGGTAAGTATGTACAAAACTTTATTGTATCATAACAATATCATTTTTCTTAGGATTTTTGACAATGTTCCGGCTTATGACGATTTTCGGCTTATGACGCGTCTCAAGAACGGAACCGCCGTCGTAACCTGGGGAGACTGCCTGTATACTGCACTAACACTGAAAATAATAAATAATAAAAATAGTAAACAAATTGCACTATAAAAGAAATTACATGTACTGTCGGCCAAAAAACTCGTGGCAGAGTTTCATAATTTTTCGTTCACCTGCCTGACGCACGATTCATGCCTTATTTATCTATTTTTCTTTTCAAAGATGGATGAAATCATGTGTAATGACATTTAAAAACAGTCACTGATATCTTAGAACATTATGTTATGTTATTGTGTAAAACTATTTTCAATATAGCAAAATTGACTGTGAACGAAACGAAACGAAGTGATAAAAAACGTCATATCACAACCATAGATATGCATTACCAAATAGATAGGAGACACCTATCACTAGTAGTATCGCATAAACATAGTCCTTAAATTATCATTTCAATATTAAGTTGAAGGTAGTTGAACTATTCCATTTGTTAAATTTTACAGAAAACATTGGAATCTCACAAAATGCTATCAAATTTAAAAACAAAAAGAAAAAAAAAACCGATATCTTAACAATGTGAACTAGGTGACCTCACTCTATTGCTTTTGATGTTATGTGCACGGGTATCTAATGTCAATGTGTCATTTATCGGTCTAAGAAACATCCTTCGATGAGCGAGAGAATTATTGCACTGCATTCGGTGCAAGTTTCTGTAGAAGAGATATCAAGAAAGCTTAATAAACCGGAGAGAATCATACATAGATGAATAAAATTGTTTAAAGGACGGCAAAGTTTAGAACATGGGCCTAGAGGTGGAATACCTCGAAGCACACATGAGAGCAAGACAATACAGTAGTGAAAATGTTGCTGAGCAACATTCATTTGTGAACTTTGAATTCTAGTGCCTCGTCACGACATTGCTGAACCAGGGATCATAACTAGCTCTACGCTTATGACTGGTGTCTGATGAATACTTTAGATGGAGAGGAAGAGATTTTTAAATCTACACTTGCAAGTCTGATAGTTGTCTAATGAATAAGCAAACTTATCTTTGATGGATGAGAGATTCAAGTTAGGCGTACTTTTTTTCTTTTTTTTGATCGGTGGCCAGTGAATACCACGGATAGGGAGGGAAACGGTTTCAATGATGCATGCATTTTTTTCTTCAAAACCTAAAGAATACATTTTATTGGGAGATACTTTACAACTATCGGCCTAATCCTTCCATCACTCCTATAAGCCACCTCCGCTCCGCTCTCTTCTACATCTCAGCGACTAGATCCGACTTCTCACTACGAACTCCACCTCGTGAAAGCATCACTAATGATAACGGTTATTTTAAAATTCCCCGCACGACAACGGACGCCTTAAAATACATGTTTGTAAAACATTTTCTGTTCAAAGAAACTTTATCTTTCATTCCACAAAATGTGTGCATACCCTCGTGTTACACCCCTGTAGCCGTCAAAGAGCAACCCTTGATTAAAGCAGTAGGTTTTTCTTGAGAGAAAAAAACAAACAAAAAAAACATGAAATAGACTTAAACGAGAGCGTCACCTTTCCTATTTCTTATTCTTCAGCTGCTTATAATATGCTTATGTAAGTAGGTCTAGTAGTTATACATGTGACAAACTAATTTGAATTAATTTCTATTAAAAGAAATGAATAGCTACAGAAAGATCAACCTAAGAAAGCTTTAAGGAAAGTAAGCCTTTCTTAATGTATTCGTCAGTTTTGACTCCCACAGCTTTCAAGGTGTCCAAATGAAACAGGATGATATGCAAGGAATTCGATAAAAATAAGAAAGAATTATATTCGTTGATTTTTTTATAATTGCTTTTGACTTTGAATAGCTAGGTCTGAGTTCATTATGTTAAGCAATTATTAAAAGGATAAGAAGAAAGGCGAACATGGCTAATAAAACAAGAAATAACGGGAATAGTCAAATAAAGCAGATATATATATATATATATTATATATATATATATATATATATATATAGATATATATATATATATATATATATATTGTCGATTTAAATATTCATTAATATTACGTATCCGAGAGAGTATGCTGCTGAAAATAGACCTAGGCTTATCATGTGGAAAATCAGAAGTCCAATTTAGGCCCACTAAAGTGTTCATGCAAATTATTTTATTGATCAAAGGACAAAATTAGTTTAACTAAACATCGTTTTCAAAGAATGTTAACGCCTTGATGTATTATTTATCGGCTGTAGGAGACGAAATGACAACACTTCAGTGCAGTACGATATGTTGAGTCAAGACTCGAGCGGCAGCAAAGCCAACTTCAAAATCTTCGGAATGCTGTTACGAAGCTAGAGTTGAAAATAAAATTAGAAATCGTGGACGGTGGACCCATCGGTATATATTCCTTACTTTGCAAAATAATTATCTTTCATACGTTGAATAAGTCTACTCAGTTCAAATGTCATTTATTTCAAGTATAGCACCTTGAAAGGAAATTTTATTTATTGTTAAGTAAATATTCTGGCACCTGCATATGGCAATATTTCCATAACGAACAATGAATTAAGAAACTACGCCAATTCTTTGTTGGCCGTCTGTACCTGCAACAAGAACTCAAGATATTCACACAAATTAAAAAGATTAAAACAAAAAGTATATGATTTACTCACTACTTAACCCTCTTACGCCGATTGGACGTATTAAACGTCGAGTCAAAATGTCTCCCGTATGCTGATTGGACGTATAATACGTCGGCTCAAAAAGTTTTTTTAAAAATTCGCGGAAAAAATACTTATAGGCCTACCAGCCGAAAACTTTTGTATCACGTGACCTTGGGGGATCTGGAGTTTCACGGATCAGGCGTTGTTTTGTTTACAATCGCTACGCAGGCGCGCAAGCGCGAATTTCTTTCTTATCGCACTAAAAAAGTATCAGTGACACATCTCGGAAATTATTTCGTCACTTTGACATAATTATTGCACCATTTTAAATTATCCTTTACATGAAGTATATATATGAAAATGTGCGCAATTTCATGCACCAATACAACTAAAAAATACTCATGATTGTAGCTTTTATCAATTTTGAAATATTTTCATATAAATAACGATAAGTGCAAAAATTTCAACCTTTCGGTCAACTTTGACTCTACAGAAATGGTCGAAAAACGCAATTGTAAGCTAAAATTCTTATATTATAGTAAAATTCAATCATTTGCCTTCATTTTGCAGCAAATTGGAACGTTCTCTAGCACAATAATATTTCGGATTTATGTGGTGAATTTATGAAAAAAACTTTTTCCTTACGTTCCGTGCGATAACTCTTCCGATAAATTTTTTCGTGCGATTGTCTAATGTTTGCACCCTTTTAAATTTGCCGTTACATAAAGTTTTATATATGGAAATGTGCGCAATTTCATGCACAATACAACAAAAAACAACCCATGGTTGGTAGAAATTTCTAGCTTTTATCAGTATTGGAATATTTTCATATAAATAACGTTAAGTGCAAAAATTTCAACTTTCGGTCAACTTTGGACTCTAACGAAATGGTCGAAAAACGCAATTGTAAGCTAAAACTCTTATATTCTAGTAATATTCAATCATTTACCTTTCATTTTGCAACGACTTGGAAGTCTTCTTAGCCACGATATTTCGATTTATGAGGTGAATTTATGAAAAAAAAAATTACGTTCGCGCTTGGTAACTCTTCCGAAAAAATCAGAATTTTTTTGTGCGATTGTCGAAATGTTGCACCATTTAAAATTAGCTGTTACATAAAGTTTTATATATGAAAATGTGCGCAATTTCATGTAGAATACAACTAAAAATGATTGAAGGTTGTAGCTTTTCTCTTTTTTTCGAAATATTTGCATATAAATCACGATAAATAGAAAAAAAACCACGTTCGGTCAAATTTGACTCTACCGAAATAGTTGAAAAACGCAATTGTAAGATAAAACTCTTACGGCCTAGTAATATTCCGTCATTTTTCTTCATTTTGAAACAAATTTGAAGTCTCTAAAACAATATTGTGATTTATGGTGAATTTTTTGAAAAATATATTTACCTTCATCCGCGCGCCGATTTCGCGGCGCAAGTCTCCGAAATACGTACATGGCATTATCCTAATATTTGCTCCTTTTCATATTAGCCTTTTTATAGAGTTTCATATATCAAAATGTGCGCAAATTCATGAAGAATACAATAAAAAATAATTGAAGGTTGTAGCTTTTTCCATCTTCGAAATATGTGCATATGAAAAAATATATATATTAAAATTTCGACATTCGGTCAAATTTAACTCGTCCGAAATGGTCGAAATCTGCAATTCTAATCTAAAACTCTTACAGTATCGTAATATTCAATCATTTGTCTTAAATTTTGAAACAAATTGGAAGTCTCTAGAACATTATTTAGAATTACGGTGAATTTTTGAAAATAACATTTTTTTACGTCCGCTCGTTACGAATTCGTACATCATTTTGTGATACTAATATTTTTACGGTGTTGCTTTTATTGTTTTACAATGTATTATATATCAAAATGATTGCAATTTAGTGTCCAATACAACGCAAAAAAAGTAACTGGTTAGCTTTGACCGTTTCTGCACAGCGTGATTTAAATACAATTATGTATGAATTATTTTTTTTTCGCTACCATATATCGCATTATTTACATATGATAATGATATTATTTTCATTTCTGATGGTTGCATTCTAAACTTCAGGCAATGACAAAAAAAGGAGCCAAAAATGAACTCTTAATCTTCAAAAGTACGCGCGCTGTAATTTTTTGAAAAAATTATTTTTTCCACTTCCGCGCTCACTCCAAACCAGGCCCGGCATACGGGGGGAGACGTTTTGATTTTTAGGGCTCCGGCGTAAGAGGGTTAATACAGTATTAACCCGAACTTATGTGAGGTTAGGTTCCAGACCTTCCTGTGTAAGGGGAAGGTTCACGTAAGTTTGTCACAGTCTCTAAAAATGCTAATGAATGCTTCTTCTAGAGTTTGAGCACTAAATATGACCCTAATCATGCTCCCTAAGTATTGAGCTAACTTTTAAATGAAATTAAAGTTATTGCAATTTGATTTAAAAGTTAGTTTAATACGGTACCCTTAAAAAAGGTTTTCTTTGGTCACTAAGTAAACTTCATAAGTGTTATAACGAAGGTAGGTACACAATTCAATGAAATAAAGAAAACATGTAAGTATATACATAATGTTTGTAGAGGGTGAAAGTAAAATTAAGATAATTTAAAATTATGTACTAGTGTGAGGGCTAACTATGAGAATGAGAGAGAGAGAGAAATAGTACATCATGTGGGGTAAAACTCTGGAGGGGATCATCTTTAAAAAGTACGAATGGGATCATGTCTTCTGAAAGTACATTAACCCTTAAACGCCTAAGGGGTATAATAAAAATCGTCTCCCATATGCCTAGGGGGTCTCGGAGTGAGCGCCGAATCAGAAAAAATATTTTTTTCAAAAAATCACAGCGCGCTTAGTTTTCAAGATTAAGAGTTCATTTTTGGCTCCTTTTTTTGTCATTGCCTGAAGTTTAGTATGCAACCATCAGAAATGAAAAAAATATCATTATCATATATAAATAATGCGATATATGATATCGCGAAAACAAAATTTCATATATAATTGTATTCAGATCGTGCTGTGAGCAAAACAGTTAAAGCTAATGAGTTAATTTTGTTTTCTTTGTATTGTACACTAAATTGCAATCATTTTGGTATATAACACATTGTAAAACGATCAAAGCAACACAGAGAAAATATTATCACAAAATGATGCATGAATTTGTAACACGCGGACGTAAAAAAATTTTTTTTTTTCAAAAATTCACCATAAATCTAAATATTTTTCTAGAGACTTCCAATTTGTTTCAAAATGAAGATAAATAAATGAATGTTACTATACTGCAAGAGTTTTAGCTTACAATTGCAGTTTTCGACCATTTCGGACGAGTTAAATTTGACAATGTCGAATTTTTTTTATATATATTTTTATGAAAATATTTAAAAAATGAGAAAAGCTACAACCTTCAATTATTTTTTGTTGTAATTTACATGAAATTGCGTACATTTTCATATATAAAACTATGAAACGCCTAATATGAAACAGAGCAAATATTCCGAGAATGCGACGTACACATTTCGGAGATTTGCTGCAGAGAATCCGCGAGTGGAGGGAAGGAAATTTTTTTTTTTTTAAATTCACCATAAATCTAAATATTGTGCTAGAGACTTCGAATTTGTTTCAAAATGAAGATAAATGACTGAATATTACTAGACTGTAAGAGTTTTAGCTTACAATTGCATTTTTCGACCATTTTGGTAGAGTCAGTGTTGACCGAACGTGGTTTTTTTTTTTCTATTTATCATGATTTATATGCAAATATTTCAAAAATGAAAAAAGCTACAACCTTCAATTATTTTTTGTTGTATTCTACATAAAATTGCGCACATTTTCATATATAAAACTTTATGTAACGGCTAATTTAAAATGGTGCAAACATTACGACAATCGCACGTATGATTATTTCGGAAGAGTTACTGCGCGGACGTAAGGAAAATTTTTTTTTTTCATAAATTCACCATAAATTGAAATATTGTGCTAGAGACTTCCAATTTGTTGCCAATTGAAGGTAAATGATGGAATACTACTAGAATATAAGAGTTTTAGCTTACAATTGCGTTTTTCGACCATTTCGGTAGAGTCAAAGTTGACGGAAGGGTTAAATTGTGGCTCTTATCATTAATTATATGAAAATATTTCAAAACTGATAAAAGCTACATCCATGGGTTGTTTTTAGTTGTATTGTGCATAAAATTGTGCACATTTCATATATAAAACTTTATGTAACGGCTAATTTAAAATGGTGCAAACATTACGACAAATGCACGTATGATTTTTTCGGAAGAGTTACCGCGCAGACGTAAGGAAAAAGTTTTTTTCATAAATTCACCGTAAATCGAAATATTGTGCTAGAGACTTCCAATTTGTTGCAAAATGAAGGTAAATTATGGAATATTACTAAAATATAAGAGTTTTAGCTTACAATTGCGTTTTTCTACCATTTCGGTAGAGTCAAAGTTGACCGAAGGTTGAAATTTTGGCACTTATCGTTATTTATATGAAAATATTTCAAAACTGATAAAAGCTACAATCATGAGTATTTTATTTTGTATTCTACATGAAAATGCGCACATTTTCATATATAATACTCCATGTAATGGCCTAATTTAAAATGGTGCAAAAATTATGTCAAATTGACAAAATAATTTCCGGGATGTGTCACTGATACTTTTTAGTGCAATAAGAAATAAATTCGCGCTTGCACGCCTGGGTATCGATTGTAAACAAAACAACACCTTGATCCGTGAACTCCCAGCATCTCCCAAGGCGAGTGATTCAAAAGTTTTGGCTGGTAGGCCTATAAGTATTTTTACGCGAATTTTCAAAATAACTTTTTTATGTCGACGTAAATTACGTCCAGTCGGCACCCAAAAGGCAATTTATCTTGATGTAAAATACATCCAATAGGCGTTTAAGGGTTAACTGTGTGTGCTGTACTTACGTAACATAGTACATACATATTGTGCCAGTACTATTCTCCGAGGTTAAGATAGTAATTTTCACAGAATGACAACTCTGTTATATCTCTGATATGTTTTACTAGTTGATCATGATCAAAAATATAAATAGCATACACAGAATCTGCATACTGATTTCACACTTACAAGCATGAATACTTTGAAAAGTGCAGTAACTTTGTGAATGGGTATTGCATCTTGTAAAAGTACGTATATTCACTAACTGAAGGTGCTGTAATTACCTTTGTATCATATTTATGGATGTACAAAAATAAAAATAATACATTTTCACATTTTTAATAAAAATTTTATACAGAAAGACTTCAAAACTTCAAAATTTACATAATAAATTAAACACAAACGCTTTTCCAGGGTATGCATGTTTCTAGAGGATTCGCAAATGTTTGTGCTATTGTGAAGAATTTGCGTATGATAATTAGTTAGGTTCCAATGAAAAGTTTGCACTATTGTGGATTCGCGAATTCGCTTAACTTGAATCGCGTAAGTTCGGGGTATTAGTGTACTACATTAAGATTTAACTTAAAGTTTAAAACTAAATGTTTATAGCAAATCTTTTATTTGAAATAAATTCAGTAAACCATAGAGAAGTCATGCTGAATGTTAATAAGCCAGTGATGGGGTGCAGAAAACCATCAGAAGACCAAAGAAAAATAGCTGAACAGTACCTAATAGTTCATAAAATCAGGAGCACTTACAAAAGCTCACAGGCCTAAAGGAAACATAAGAATAGGCAAGTGAACTGACCAGTTGAGTGAGTTAGTGTGAAAAGGCAATATACAGCCAACCTGAACTCTGGAAGAATATTGTAGGGTGTAAATCAGCAGCAGGAACACCATAAGTGTTTCTGTTTGCTACTAGAGGATCAAAGGGAACCATGAGTTCATGTGCCAGCCTGCTGGTTATAGCAAACCATTGTTGTCTAGTCTGTCTCTTGGAATTGCATGCCTAGAGGCTTTGTTAATTTAATGAGTTATTGATGAAACAATTTTTGCTCCAGAAAATGTTTTGTACTGTTATACTGTTCCAACTTCATTATCAATTGCCAGTACATATGTACTAATTATCTTTTATTTTATTCTTTTGCAGGAAAAATTTGCAGATGGCATGTTAATTTGTGAATCTAGTCATTTTAGAATTCACAGAGTAATTGTTTCGTCTGTTAGCAACTATTTAAAAAAAAAATTTGAAGATGGTCATCAGCTGTTGGTTTTGGAAGATATTAAATCTGAGATTTTATCTCTTGTTTTAAAATTTATTTATGGAGGATATGTAGAGGTAAAAGAAAACAATCTTCCAGCATTTATAAAAGCAGCAAAATTTTTACAGATTAACAACATTTGGTGTAATGAAGACATTGAGAAAGATCTGCAAAATGGAAATGATGCTTTTCAGAGAAAGCCACAAAATTTAGATAAATCAGCTCTTTTATCAGATCATGAGGCCCCTGAAAAAGATGACCAGATTACACTGGAAGAAAAACTTAAAAAAAATGGTGTTCTTATTACAGGTAATAGAGAAAGAACACTTCTTGGTATCCCTGCATGGTTGTTATCAAGTAAAAGTGTGTCTATATCTACAACAGTGCAGTCTGACAAAAAGAAAGAAAATAGGCTGGGAAGTCACATGGATACCTCACATCAAGCATCAGATCTCGATGAAGAACCTTATTATTTGGGAACAGTGCGTCATCAACAAGGTAAAAGGAAGTATGATGCAAATTCCTTTTCCCCGCAGAAATGGTTGAATTATAGTTCTTATAAAAAAGTAATAAGCCCACTACACCCCCTCAAAGAAAGTGTAATGAAAAGTCATCAGATAAGTCCATCAACTCATGTCAAGAATTGTCCACCAGGTTTGGTAAAAACTAGACAGCCTGTTTTAAAAAATTCAACAACATACAAAGTTTCTGATGTTCCTAAACCACAGAAAATTAATTACCTGACACCAGTGTCACCTAACCATAAGGAAAATTGTATTACAGTTCCAGTTCAGGCAGAAGAACCACCTGTTAGAAAAATTAATTATGCTCAACCTACCCACCTCACAGAAGTGGAATTTCCAGATTGCTCAGAAAAAAGTTCACAGATTGATTCATCCATTACCCATATAGCCTCAGAGACACTGCCTCACATTGGAAATAATGAAGAAATAGTCTTAATCATTGATGGATCACTTGATATTGTAGAACCTGAGGTAATTAAGAAAACAGAATCTGTGACTCTGGATTTCTCAGAGCATCTCTATGAAGAATTGCCAGATTTAGAAGACTCTCCTTTCATAGGTTTTGAAACACCAGATTTGATAAATGTAAGTACTTGTGATATTTTGCAGTTACAGTATTTAATTACTACATGTATTTAGGAATTCACACAGACCATAACTTGTCATATTTACTTATAGTACTACATGCAGTACAGTGGTCCCCCCATATTCGCGGGGGATGTGTACCAGACCCCCCGCGAATAGTTAAAATCCGCGAATGTTTGGAACCCCCCTCTAAAAAATCTCATAAA
>NC_087201.1:104505259-104527759 GCF_015104395.2 Macrobrachium nipponense
GTTTTTCGACCATTTCGGTAGCAGTCAAAGTTGAACCGAAAGTTGAATTTTGAAATTTTTGCACTTAACGTTATTTATATGAAAATATTTCGAAACTGATAAAAGTTACAACCATGGGTTGATTTTTGTTGTATTGTGCATGAAATTGCGCACATTTCCATATATAAAACTTTATGTAACGGCAAATTTAAAAGGGTGCAAACATTAGGACAATCGCACGAAAAAATTTATTGGAAGAGTTATCGCACGAACGTGAGGAAAACGTTTTTTCATAAATTAACCATAAATCGAAATATTGTGCTAGAGACGTCCAATTTGTTTCAAAATGAAGGCAAATGATTGAATATTATAATATAAGAATTTTAGCTTACAATTGCGTTTCTCGACCATTTCTGTAGAGTCAAAGTTGACTGAAGGTTGAAATTTTTGCACTTATCGTTATTTATATGAAAATATTTCAAAACTGATAAAAGCTAAGTTGTATTTTACATGAAATTGCGCACATTTTCATATATAATACTTCATGTAAAGGATAATTTAAAATGGTGCAAAAATTATGTCAAAGTGACGAAATAATTTCCGAGATGTGTCACTGATACTTTTTAGTGCGATAAGAAAGAAATTCGCGCTTGCGCGCCTGCGTAGCGATTGTAAACAAAACAACGCCTTGATCCGTGAACTCCCAGCATCCCCCAAGGCGCGTGATACAAAAGTTTTCGGCTGGTAGGCCTATAAGTATTTTTCCGCGAATTTTTAAAAAAACTTTTTTGAGCCGACGTATGATACGTCCAATCGGCATACGGGAGACATTTTGACACGACGTTTAATACGTCCAATCGGCGTAAGAGGGTTAACTTGATACGTATATCTGAGTTTTAGTACCTTGAGTTAGAGAAAGAATCTGACTGGGATTTCCTTCGTTCTTCCATAATTTTTTAAATTTATAAGCTAAAATCTTACTAATTCACTATGGTATTTTCTTTAATGAATTGATATTATTGCTGTATAAATTAATATTAATATTTGGAAATAGTAAATCATTTATTTATCATACAAAAAAACAAACATCTTTGTAGTAGAGAGAGAGAGAGAATTATTATTTTTATTATGTGATATCATTTTAACTTATTAAACTTACTAATACAGTATTAATCAAAATTAATATTTGAAAATTAGTAAATCATTTTTGTATCATAAAAATATATTTAGTCATGAAAATAAACATCAAAATACACTAATTAGTGATTATTTTCGTTGGAAAATTCCGCGAATGGGCGAGTCCGTCCGCGAATAATTTCTAGATAGATTCCAAAGAAAAATCCGCGAATGTGTGAGTCCGCGAATCCGGAGAACGTGAATACGGGGGGAACACTGTATACGTATGTATTAGTTTTACAAATTTGGGCATAGTTTTATTTTATAAATGAAGAATAAGCATATGAGTCATAAAAATTGAATTTGTGCCCTACAGTGATATTCCAAGAAAAAGTAAAAAATTGGAAAGATGATTTTACTGTAAATTCAGCTGGTGCAGACAAATCTTTTAGCATACACATATTTTCAGCGTGTTCACAAAAAAATAACAGATTACTGCTTAGGACAGGTGGTATCTATTTAAGTAAAACTTGTTCATGTGCTGAATAAACCTTCGGTGTTAACAATAAGATAAATCATGGTGCCAGCTGGAAACTGGTTAAAAACAATAAAAAATTGTATATGCAAGAGGGGATGTTCGCTTTTGCTCTCCTCCTCCCAAGTTGGGTTTTCGATAAGCCTGCGATTCCTTCCCTGCATTTTTGTGTTTTTGGGTGTGTGTGTGTGTTGCATGAGGGTCAAACCATGTGCCCTTGCCTTCCAGGGCTCCTGTGCCCACGCTTCCTAGTTTCCACTTTGACTGACCCCCATTCAAGTTTCAGTAGGTGTCATTGCAATTATTGTAATATAACCAGTTCATGCTCAGAGGGTTGCTCCTGGCCTGTTGTGCAGTAGAAGAACTACAAAAAGAGAGAGAGAGCATCTTAGGAAATCAACACTTCCATCTTGGGAAGGATTCCCTCAAGTGGATGCTTCTGCTTCCCTTTCTTCCAGACTTATTCCTTCTGCTGCCTAATCCACCGATGCCTTTTCGCCTTCCTTTTCTTCCATTAATTCGTCTTTGGAAGCATCGGAAGTTGCTCAGGATGATATTTTGTTTAATGCTGCCCCCCTCTCTCTCAGCACCGTCTTAGTCCTTTGTTTCAGGGTCCAATACACAATAAATGTCGTCTGTGTGGGCCTCCCTAGGGCCTACTTGTGGTCCCCTCCTTGGAAGGCTTATTGTTTCATTTCATATCTGCACTCCTCCTGGCCTACACTACTTTGGGCCGCGTGTAGTGCAGCCTAGCGGGATGCCATCGTTAACTGTGCCTCACCCTGGTACGCCCTTTCCCTTGCCATCAGTGAGGCCATCGACTCAGGCTCAGAGTCTGACACACCCCGTGACATCACTCCCAGTGTCGTCTCTGCCCGTGACGTCAGTACCAGTGACTTCACACACACTGCCTGTTGCTGTGAAATTACATCCAGCTACCACCATGGTGTCATCTTCAACAGTTGCTAATCTATCGGAGGTTTTTGTGCAGGTTATGGTGGACAGACTGACTATTTTTCGATAGGTACAGTAGTACCCCTAAGAGGAAATGGCTTAGGTCTCCATCTTTGTTGTCTTTTTCGTCCTTATCGTCATCTTCATCCTCTCCTGGGCTTCGTCTCCCCCTCCTTGGTCTTGAATTAGACGGAGTATTGAGTGTTTTGTTGCTTCGTCTTCTGGGAGCCTGAAAGCTGTCATCTTCCTCACAAAGACGTGAGTTTCCCCCTCAAGTCCATGGACGTGGTCCTCTCTCATATGTTCGTGTTCTGTGGAAGATGATCATCGCTCTTCTACCACTCTGAAGTCTCCTCAACCTGTTCAGGTTTGCTCTAAGGATGACAGGGTTCCGTTCAAGGAATCGAAAGTAGTGGTCATTTGGGTTAGAAGTCCAATTGCTTTGAGACCTTCAAGATGTTCTTCTCCTTGTTTCAAGTCTCATTTGCCTGCCAGGTCCAGGATTTCCTCAGCTGTTGATTATGTAAGCAGACCTGTTTCAAGTGATGGCTTTGGTACTGTTGGCGTATGTGTCCCTCATGGCAGATTTGCTCCTATTGCTATTCATGATTGAGAGAGAAGTCATCTTTCTCCAGTTTCCAAGAACCAAGGCATTCTGTCTTATTCTTCTAGGAGGGCCTTTTAGAGTCAATGGTCGTGACTCATAAAGGTACTATCATGCTTCTGCTTCTCTTTCTCCTAGACGGTGGTTGTGGATTAATGTATATATTGCTATATGCATATGTATTCCATGTAATTCGACGACTCTGTTAGCATTGGCTTATCCAAGAAAGAAGTGAACAAGAATTAATTTTCTTTCTGACTTCATCAGTTGATCTGGAGAGCGTACTCCACTGCTGACGAAGATGATACTGGTACCTTCCACATGAGAACTTACAAAGTCGAGCTCGTGGTCAAACCCTTGCATTTTGGAATATTGTGTTGGTTCCTCAGGTGCTGAAAATGGGTGTGGTTTCGTCAGACCACATTTACCTCTTTCTTCTTTTGGGAAATTACCCACCAGACCTTGAACACTTTTTCTAAGGGACTGGTGGTGGCTGCTCAACAAGTTATGTAGCTTACCTGGCTCCTCTAAGAGGGCAGGTAGCATCTCAACTAAAGTGTTTGGTTGTGGAAGTGAAGTGATTGCATGTGTAACTGGCCTCTCCTTCTCCTCTCTCATCTTCCTTCTTTGCTTCCTTCGGGGAGAGAGTGGATTCAAGTCGACACATGCTGGAACTAGTGGCTGATGCAGGTAAGTTTACAAGTCGAGCCTCCATTCTATTTTATATCATCAGAATTATAGAAGCAAACCCACTCCTTCCTCTGGGAGGAAGGAGATCCTGACAATAAGCTAAACTCGTTACTTCTGTTTGCCTTACTGTCTCTGACTCAGAGATTCATCCCAGTCTATTTTTGTATGTCACGTTTACCTCAGTCATTCAATAAAACCCAGAAGTCTGATAATTGATCTTGCAGTTCCTATACTCCGATCAATATGTCAGAGTCACATACTCATCTTCGCTCTGTCAACCAGGAAGAGGAGCCCAGGTGCGGCTAACTCCGGTCAGTTCATAGACTCACTCAGATTCCTCCCTCCAATGAGTGGGTCTTCCTAATGTAAAGGACCAATGGTTTGTGTATCGTGTAGGAGCAAATCACAAAATTTGAAAGTAATTTGTATTTTTCTTAAGTATACAAACCTGAGGTCCTTTACATTACATTTCATGTTCATCTGAACCCACCCCTCAATCTGATACCTAGGCTAAAAGGCAAATTGGAATGTGTACATCCGGGCAGGCAGGTCTCCTGCTTACTGGATGGTAGTTAACTACCTAACCACCCTGTTCAATAGTGTAACAGCCATTTTCAGCTTCACTGTTATTAATTTCTAGTATAAAGGACCTCAGGTTTGTATACCTTACTTTAAAAATTTGTGATTTTAATAGAGACCTTTCATGTTTACAATTGATCTCTGATCCCCTTTTCCTGCCGAGAGCAGCCAGATTTGCTGAACAGCATCACCTATATGCAGTAAATATACCTCACTGTCAAACTTCTCAGCTCCAGTGATCCTTTATTCCTCACACTATTGGACTTTGGAGCAGTCTCCCTGAGGATGTTATGCAATTGGAGTTTAAAAAGTTCAAGAGATGATGCAATGCATTACTACCTTAACACACCTCTTACATCCTAATGAACACCATATTCTTTGGAAGCTTGTTTTTCAAGTCAGTGGCCCCTGTGGGCTTGTTCCTTATGAATAGTGTTCATCTAAAGACTATATAATAATAATAATAATAATAATAATAATAATAATAATAATAATAATAATAATAATAATAATAATAACAACAGTAGCAACATGGTATAGAAAATACTACTATGTACCGTAATTCTCTCTCTCTCTCTCTCTCTCTCTCTCTCTCTCTCTCTCTCTCTCTCTCTCTCTCTCTCTCTCATATAGTTAGTGACATAACTAAGACTTGTATTAGTCCAAATAAAAAGCACTGTTTGTTCATGAAAAGGAATTCAGAATAAAGGGAAAGCGACAGAATAAAGAATTTCTTAAAGGTGGCTGAGAACACTTCTAAAAATAAATCGGTTGGTTGGAATGGGGAAAGGAGAGAGAAATACTACTGTATATATGTAATCTTCATACACTCCTATATTTTTACCAACCATTTATTTCTCTTTTTAAGGGTAATGTATTAAGCTAATTTTTAAATGAAATTACAGTAAGTTTAATTTCATTTAAAAGTTAGCTTAATATTTAGGGAGCATGATTAGGGTTATATTTAGTGTTCAAACTCTAGAAGTATGCATTTATTAGCATTTTTAGAGACTGACAAACTTGAGCGAAAATTATCTTTGTGCGAGGGAGTCTAAAACCTAACCTCGCATAAGTTCGGGGTATTACTGTAAATTCATTTAAAAGTTAGCTTGATAAATTGCCTTTAAAAAAAGAAATAAATGGGTGGCAAAAAGATAGGAGTGTGTGAAGATTACATACCACAACAAGTTCTCTCTTCTCTCCCCCTTCCAATTGACCGATCTTTTTAGGCGTTCTCAAACGCTTTTAAGAAATTCTTCATTCTGTCTCTTAATTTGTTTCTGAAATTCTTTTTCATGAACAAACTGTTTTATTATTTGGATTAATACAACTCATTTATACTTCTAGAAGGTAAAGCTAAAAATAAATCAATGAAAAATTATCTATCCCTCATTAACTATGAGAAAGAGAGATATAAGAGTTGTCTTTGCAAGTATTAAGCTAACTTTTAAAATGAAATTAAAGTTACTGTAATTTCATTTAAAAGTTAGCTTAATACATTACCCTTAGAAAAAGAAATAAATAATTGGTAAAAATAAGAGGAGTTTGTGAAGATTACATACTTACAGAAAACAATAGTATTATTTTACTTCTATTTCTTCCCCTTTCCAACTTACCGAATCTATTGTTTTTTTAGAAGTTATTCTCAACCACTTTTAAGAGATTCTTTATTCTGTCACTTTCTCTTTTTTCTGAAATTCCTTTTCATGAACAAACTGTGCCTTTTATTTGGACTAATATAACTCTTAGTTATGTAACTAAGTACTAAGAAGAGAGAGAAAGAAGCATTGTCTTTACTTAAGTATTAAGTTAACTTTTATATGAAATTAAAGTTATTGTAATTTCATTTTGAAATTAGTCCAATACATTACCCTTGAAATAGAAATAAATGGTTGGTAAAAATATAGGAGTGTGTGAAGATTACATATATAGGGAGGAGAGGAGAGAGAGAATTAGGTCAAAATCATTGATTGCTCATCAGCAACACACTCCTTCCTGTCACATTACTTGACATTTTTGACAGCTTTGGACTTCGAGCTTCTGTCGACTAAAAAGAAAGATGAGAGAAAGAATTCTTTATATGCATAATTTTGTTATTACAGTTATATTATATATTTATTTACATTTATTTATTTTAATGTTTTTTTGATGTATCCACACTCCCCAAGTTTGACGGGGTGGGTATTTATTTTAGTGTGGGGGGTTCCAGGTTGCATCCTGCCTCCTTATGGAGTCCATCACTTTTCTTACGAATGTGCGGGCCGTTTCTAGGATCCCACAGACTTCTGCACGAATCTTGGAGCTAACTTGCAGCCTCTATTTTTTTTGAGATTCGAGATTCCTTTTCCAGGGATCTTGGGGATCGTGCCTAGTGGTTCCTATGGATTATGGGTTTACAATTTCCACACGGGGCATATCCCATATCCTTCTTATTTACCACTGTGGGAGGTTCTTGATAAAACTTATCCAATGTTTCCCTTTGTTTTTAATCCTCTTTTTGTTATTGTTTATGACTACATTATTATAATTTAATTCAAAATTATTATATTTGGTACCTATGTTTTATTATTAATTATTATTTATTATTATTAGTTAGTATTATTTGAAGGTAAAGGAGGACCCTCTCTTAAACATGTTTTGTTAAAGATGATGGCAGCATCAGTGGAAAAAATTGATTTTATATCAGGGTCTTTTCAATTCTTTTCATTATTATTCGTCTTCTCATCAGGGCTGATATTTTGCTAATAGCTGGCCGATGTTTTTTCAGATTCTTGGTTAAAAGAAATGTTTTCTTTTAAAAAATACTAATTTAGTTGTTATGATAACAAAAGTGATTAACAGAAATTCTTAGTAATGGAATTCCAACGTTTCCAACCAGGGGGTTATCCACTCGGTTCATTTTCAAGGACAAAGGTGAAAGCCGTGAACTGGATTGGAATGGCGGGCGTTTCGGCGGTATTTATTGGTGTCCCAGGTGCTCTGTCTGATGGGCGCTGCGTGTTTTCATTGGCTGAACAGAGGAATTAAAAGTCCCTGAGTCCAAGCCAGTCCTTGCAGAAGGTGGAAGCTTCGCAACTGCTCTTCGAGCGCGGGACGCTGGAGGAACTGGCGGGAGCATCATATTGGGCAGGGGGCACCTGAGTTGGTCCGTTCGATCGGTCTCTGATGGTGCCGGCGGGCAGCGCCACCCTAAAACGTAGCCACCGTCGGGAGGAGTGAAGGTCTCCTTGAGTTGGTTGTAAGGCTGGGTCTCTCCTCCCCCCCCCCCCCTTCCCCCCCGATGTGTAGTGGGCCCTCTAAGGAGGCGGAGGCGACTGGTGGTCTGCTGGCCTTATCGATAACTACCAATATTAGGAATAAATGTCCGTTCCGAGTTATTCCCTGGTATTGTGGACGTTTTTTGCATGAGATGGGGATGGCGCCTTCCTGAGCGTGGCAGGATATCCTCCTTGGAAAAGCGCATCGGTTGTCATACCAATGTAGGCGCCGGGGCATTGCACCCGGACAGGGCCATTTTGTTATTGGGTAAGACAACGTTAGTTTTTGACTTGAGAGGGTCCCTGCATCACAGGGGCTGGGTGGGTTTGTTTTTCATAATCAAGGCCACCCTGGTCTTCTTGCTCTTGTAGTAAATTAAATTTTAGTTTCACTTTTTTTCTGCAGGGTCCGTGTGGGGGGAGACAATTCCTTTCGGATGATGTTACGAAGGGACTCGTTCATCCTCTTTGTATTTCTTTGTGAAATGCTCCCCTTGTTAAACGAGAGTGACGTCTTCAAGGGTCGACTGGGGCGAGGCTCCTGCTGGTACCTACTTAGCGATGTTTCTGCGACAATTGGCTTTTTCGATGTTCCCGGTTGGAATACCCGTTGTTAATTAGAAACTTGGGAAACAACTACGTTCTAATTCCAGTGGTGCGTGTTCCTTACCACGAAGAAGCTAGTGTGAGGAGAGCTCTCTTTGATGAAGGCGCCCCCCCCCTGATTGCAGTGCGGTTTGTATCCTCTGCTGGACACTCGCTCTCTACGGCCGTTCAGGCACCATGCCCAGGTTCGTGGGTTTCGTCATACACTTGTGGTTACGAAGCGTTTTCTTCTTGTTCCGGCCCGACTAAAGGATGAGAAAAAAGGAGCGATAACGTCAAAGGAAAGGGGAGGGGCGACGGTCACGGCAATTGCTCGATGGTGAAGTTGAGTCTGCTGTGGTCGTGGAAGGCTTGTAGCAGGCGCTCTCCATTTCTTCCACCGTTGTTGGCACTGATGAAAGGTGGTCGTCAAATATAGCGGCACGGTACAAATAGACGGTTTCTCGATGGTGGCGAATACCGACGTTCCACAGTACCCAATGTAAGAAGTTCGCGAAAAGTACTCCGAGGGGAGAACCCATCGCATACGGGGCCAGTCTTTTTGCGTGTACATCGGCCTCTGTGGGTGGGGGAGAAAGGGGCCCTTTATTTTGTACATCCCCGCCCCCCCTTCCTCCCCAAAAAGACGGCGTAGCGATGGGTTTCTCCCCTCGGTAGGCACTTTTCGCGAAACTTCTACATGGGTTATCTGGAACGTCGGGGTATTCCGCCACCGATCGAGAAACCGTCTATGTACGTCCGAATTGTATTTGACGACACCTTCAACCAGTGCCAACACGGTGGAAGGAAATGAAAAGGAGCGCCTGCGACCAAGCCTTCACCACGACCACAGCAGACCTTCAACTTCACCATCGAGCATTGCCGGTGACCGTCGCCTCCCCATTCCTTGACGTTCTCGCTCCGGGCAACAACGAAGAAACGCCTTTCGTAACAAAAACAAGTGTATACCGAAACCCACGAAACCTGGGCAGTGTTGGGCCCTGAACGGCGAGGAGCGAGTTGTCCAGAGAGGATACAAACGCACTGCAAATCAAGCGCCTTCATCCCAGAAGAAGCTCTCTTCACACTGCTCTTCGTGGAAGGACACGCACACCTGAATTAGAACGTGTTTTGCCCAAGTTCTAATTAACAACGGGTTATTCCCAACCGGGACATCGAAAAAAAGCCATTCGCCAGAAACATCGATGAAAGTGGTACCAGCAGGAGCCTCTGCCCCGTCGCCCTTGAAGACGTCACTCCTCATTTTACAAAGGGAGCATTTTCCACAAGAAATAAAACAAAAGGAGGTGAACGAGCCCTTCCGACAACATCATCGAAACGGAATGTCTCAACCCAACCCCCACGGACCCGCGAAAAAAGTGGAAACTAATAATTTACTAACAAGAGCAAGAACACCAGTGGGCCTGATTTATGAAAACAAAAAAAAACCCCAGCCCCTGTGAATGCCAGGAACCCCTCAAGAAAAACTAAAAACGTTGTCCTACCAATACAAATGCCCTGTCACCGGGAATGCCCCGGCGCCCTACATTGGCTCATGACAAACGATGCGATTTTTCCAAGAGGATAATCCTGCCACGCTCAGGAAGGCGGCCATCCATAAGCATGCAAAAAACGGCTTCCACAATACCAGGATAACTCGGAAGGACATTATTTCCTAATAAATTGGTATGTATCGATAAGGCTAGAAGACAGCAGACCACCTGTCCGCCATCCGCCTCTTAGAGGCCCTTACACATCGGGAAGGGAGATACCCAGCCTTAACCAACCCACTCAAGAGACTTCATCTCCTCCCGACGGTGGCACGTAGGGCGCCTGCCCGCCGGCACCATAGAGCCGATCGAACGGGACCAATTCAGGTGCCCCTGCCCAATACGATGCCTCCCAGTATCCAGCGTCCGCACGCGGAAAGAGCAGTGCGAGGCTTCCACCTCTGCAAGACGGCGTTGACTCGAGGGAACTTAATCCTCTGTTCAGCCAATGAAAAAACGCAGCGCCCATCAGACAGAAGGCACCTGGGACACAATAAAAATACCGACCGAACGACCCCATTCCAATCAGTTTCACGCTCACCCTTTCCTTGACAAAATGCAACCGATGATCACGGTGGTTGGAAAAACGTTTGGCATTCACCATTACTAAGATTTGTTAATCACTTTTGTTATCATAACAATAAAAGAGTTATGCAGAAAAAACATTTCTTTAACCAAGATATGAACATCGGCCAGCTATTAGCAAATAGCAGCCCTGATGAGAAAGAGAATCAATAAGAAGAATTGAAAAGGACCATATATAAAATCAATTCCACTGATGATGCCATTCAATCTTTAACTAAATATTGATTATTATTATTATTATTTGAAAATAATTGATAATCATATAGTATTAGATATCACAAAATTTGTAATTATAGTTATATTATTATTATTATTATTATTATTATTATTATTATTATTATTATTATTATTTGAAAATATTAATAAATGCAGTACGTACATACTACATGTACCATAAAACTTCTCTCATCTCAGTGAGAGAGAGAGAGAGAGAGAGAGAGAGAGAGAGAGAGAGAGAGAGAGAGAGAGAGAGAGAGAATTACTACAGTACGGTCCCCAATTATGCGAGAATTTGGTCGATCCACGGCCTTGCAGAATTGGAAATTTGCAGATTTCGAAACATACTTTATGGGAAAATTCCATTAGGGCCAAGGCAAACGGCAACTTACCTATTCAAACTTTTTTATACTACCCATTTTTAATACTTTCTATGTACTATACAGTGATTTTTTTCTAACATGAAATTATCCTTATGGATAAATAAAACATTAAAAGGGTTTTAATAACTTAAAAAAGTTTAAAATTACACACAGGGTGGTGAAAAACTCCCACACGTAAACAATGCCACCATTGGGTGCAAGTGTACTGTACGATACAAAAATTTCCTGTAAAAAACCTTTTGGATGGAAATCCCTCTCCCTATTCTCTGCCAAAAAACCTTCAGACTCCTCTATCTCATCCTCCGTGAAGATTTCTTCTGCTGAAGGAAGGCTTTGTGAACCATTTGAGGTTCCGGGGACTGGCAGATCATATATGTCTTCACCCCCATTAGACCTAACAAACTTGGTTATGAGCGCCTGTCTCAGTTTCTTTGTCCAGCACGTTCACTATGTAATCGTTTTCATATAAATTTATTCTACGATAAAAAAGAACTAATGAAAATTCAAAATTTGATATGGAATTAAAAAGAAATGATAAAAATTCAAAATTCAACGTGAAATGACAGTATTTTTAAAAGTTTAGATTAAACAAGTCTCTCTCTCTCTCTCTCTCTCTCTCTCTCTCTCTCTCTCTCTCTCTCTCTCTCTCTCTCTCTCTCTCTCTCAAACACATCTGCTTCTCTGTTAATCACTTTTACTAGTAATTTTCATCAAAACCTATTTCAACAATAGAAAAAATAAATTATCAAATTCCAAAAGTTAGTCAAAACAGTTAACCTAGAAAAAAAATTCTTACTTCATGTTCAGCAATGACAGATTTCAAGTTGTCGACTGCTGCCAAATTGGAAGTTGCTCCTTCCTTCGTCTTTAACTAAAGGGAAAGCCTTTTAGTTTCGAGACAATAGGTCTACCTTTTTGGCTTCTAGGCAGACGCATACATGATGCGGATGATCAGAATACACTTCGCAGATATGAATAATACATATGGCGATGATGATGATGCTGATCATTCGTACACACTGCGCTATGATGTCACAAATGAAAAAAAATGTGTGAGGTGGAGCCTTCTGTCTTAGCTAATGGCTGAGCAGAAGCCTTCAGAGTACACTTCACGGATCTGAATAATACGTATGATGATGGTGATGATACCGATCATTCATACACTGCGCTATGACGTCACAAATGTGTGAGGCAGAGCCTTCCGTCTTAGCTATTAGCTGAGCAGGAAATCTTTCTCGCGCATTCCCCCTTGGAGGCATAATAGTTTTTTTCCTCCAAGGATTCCCCCCCCCCTCTCTCTCAGATACCAGCCAAACACCCCCCCCCACCTAAAATACTTGAAAAGACAATAGATTTGATACGTTTTGCGGCGCGTGACTCACAGACTTTGAACAGCTTTGCAGATACAGAAAATCTATTTTTGAAAACTAGTGACTGCATAAAAGGGGAATCGCATAATTTAATGCCATTTAATTTACACATAAAAGATTTAAAACCTATAAATTACATAAAACAATAAAAAAAAACACCTTTGCAGGCTTTCTCCAGGATTCGAAAATGTTGCTTTTGGGTTAGTGTGTCTGTGAAGTACTCGGGTATGATAATTGGTTAGGTTTCAAGTTAATTAAAGGAGATTAAAAAGAGAATCTAAAGTTGACCAGTAATTCTTGTTTGTGTCCCTAAGCTGCATTGCTAAATTCTTACACAGTTTATGCTACACTTATTGCTAAACTTAATTGCTAAATTTTTCATTTTTAATCTTCTTCACTGACTTAATTGCTACATTATTTTAATTTTTAATCTTCACAGAGTTTTTTCACGTCTCGTTCTATCACAAACTTAATTTACCCGTTGCACACTGAATGCTGTATTGCTAAATTTAACTTACTATGTTTATTACATTTAATCGCTAAAGTTTATTACATTTAATCACTAAAGTTACTATGTTTACAACATTTAATCACTAAAGTTACTATGTTTACTACCTTTAATCACTAAAGTTACTGTGTTTACTACATTTAATCGCTAAAGTTAATTGCTACTTGTTCATAAACGGAACAAACCTTTGGACTTAACATTAGGATAAATCCTTTGGCGCCTGCTGGAAACTGGTTAAAACAATGAATAAAGGATTTTGACGAAGGAAAAATCTATTTCTGGGCAAGGGTTTGTGTCGCCCAGTGAAATATATGCAAGGGATCTGTGGTATCTGACATCTAATATGCAGCTGAGGTGGAAGTGGGTCAGAGACCATACTTGAACCTTGTGAGTATTCAGTCTTTCTTCAACTGCCTTGGAGAGTGGATGTTAGCTTTTGCTCTCCTCCTCCCAAGCCAGTTTTTATTTTAAATTTTGTTAGTGAAATAAGTCTATTTAACCATAAATTTTATTGTTTTGGTTTATTTGGTGTACTAAATTTAGGCTGTTTCTGTTCGGTTATTCTGTTTCCACTTATAAAGCACCAAATAAACTGTCATTCATTTATGCACAAACAAACAAGTGTGCAGTTGTTACCTTAAAGCCCACACACGAAGTCAGGTTTGCGCATTCGTCAGTTACTGTCCCCAACTCAGCGAGATGACATGAATAAGAGCGCTGCTTGTATAGCAGTTATTCTCACTTGAAAGTAACAATTCCAAGAAAACCAGTTGTCGATAAAGGACTGGTATGTAAAACGTTCTAGATTTGCTCATGGTAATCTCTAAAAGAATTATTGGTGTCCTCCCCAAAGAATTATGAAAACTTTTTACACATGGATCATTCACATTCACTGATTTTCTAGAACTTATACCACTGATCAAGAAAGAAGATACAAATATGAGGGATGCAATATTGGCAAGTGCCAGACATTCAAGTACTCTTCGATTTCTAGCAACTGGCCAGTCATTTGATGAGCTGAAGTTTACCACAGCAACATCTCCTCAGAGCCTTTGATACATAATTATGGATGCATGTAATGCTATCATAATTATCTGTGTTGAAGGATTATATTAGGGTATGTATATCTGAATAACCATAAATGCAATAGAAAAACGTTTATTTACATAAACAAATAATGGAACAGGACTCATTGAAACAAAACTCACAATGTATACTCTTAATTAAATTACTGTAAATTTACCAAATATTTGTTCCTTAAGTACATGCACGTTGAGGATAACAATATGAAAATAATGAATATTAGAATTAATGTAAATATATCAAATATGGATATTTTTTACATGTACAATAAAGAAATAGATGTATTTTATTTAACCTTTTACCTCCCAGATATAGAAATTATTAAGCAAAACCAATGGAATTTTGCAAAAATATTTTGCCATAAGTATACATCTATAGAAAAAATTGTGTAAATTACTTACTGAAAGGAGTCCTGAGTTATGGCACTGTTCCCATGTGGGAACGCTGGGACCGGGTGTGCTGAAATTTGCTGTTTTGCCAAATTTTCAAAATTCATACATAAACGTTATAGTCACAGTTTTTCTCTTTCTACATGGCAAAATTTGAAGAACAAATAAAAAGTCATGTTATTTGTTACACTGTTGCCAGTATAGCCCCTCACAAACAAATTATTTTGACAGCATGGTAAGTTAATGTCCACTGTACCTTTATCAAAATTTAATCGGACTAGGCATTTAGTACATTGGCATTATACATTTTTCTTGCAAACAACACATCTTCCTTGCTTACAGCTCTGCTTTACATGGCCACTGCTGTCATAGTGAATGTCAGCGTATCATAGTACTAGACAGAGGGTTTGTATATATCATCTGATCAAGAGTCCAGACTTTTCACTGTTAACAACCTTTAATTTCCTTCTGTAATTTGAGCTGAAAGAGTTTTAAGTGAACAACGATGGCTCTGTTGGCAATTGGCTCTATGTCCTTTAATTTGTCAATCAGTCTGGTATACCTATCCTTCAGATTTTAATGCCCCATTTTTATAAGACCCACTTTTAACCTTCCACAAACTGTGACCAAAATTCCTCATCATTAGCTCTGCTCGCCATGACAACTCGGGCTCAAATGAGGTGATTGTGAATACATCGCTACAGACAGTACATTATTAATGGGCAATTCTTTGTCTAATAGGACGAATGCCCAGTCACCTACTTTTACCAACGGACAGCACTACACACGACGGTAATGTATGTACAATCACCAGTTTTGCACATTCATGATGGACTGTCTATTTGGTGCTTAACTGAGAGTATATGAACATGTTTAATTTATGTCCGTTTTTTTATCCTTGTTGTTGGTAGTGTAAGTAGTACTAAGTATGCATATTAATTATGAAGGCCAATTCACATTAAGTTAGGAATATAATGTATACAACTTATGCGTGAGGGAAAGATTTTGCATGTGTCCTGAGTAAGCTGGAGGTTGCATCATGCCTTGTTCAGCTTCTATTTATTGGCATAATTTGACAAACCTTTTCCCACTACTTCCTGTCTCCCATATTTATGTGGACAGTCTTGAATATATTTTCTAAAAATATTGAGTAGACTTTCCGCATAGATTTACATCATGCTTGAATATGATAAACATTGATTTGAATATTTTCTTAGACACTTAAGTATGTTTCCAGTACCCTTTTAGTTATGAGCAAGTCTAACAGTAAATCATTGTTACAGGTTAATATGGAGAATGATCAAACTCTAAATGAGAAGACTTTGACTACTTCCGATCCCTGGATAAGTTCAATTGAAAGGCAAGGACCCATAATATGTGAACAGAGTACAGGAGGTAATGTGAATGAAAATGTGACAGATACTACCAAAAAGGTAATGTGTCAGATTCCTTACTGATTATTTTCCTTGGTATATTTAAACTGGAAGCAAAATAATCAAATAATATACAGACCAGTTTTACTACAAATTTGTTATCAGCATTTATGATGCGGAATGATTGTGCAAAGCACCCTTCATCATCAGTTGTGTATGTTCATTTATTTATTTATTTATTTTTTTGTAAAATGACTAACAATAATTACAAATTATCAATTAAATTATATAATTAAAACAGCCAATAAGAGAGAGAGAGAGAGAGAGAGAGAGAGAGAGAGAGAGAGAGAGAGAGAGAGAGAGAGAGAGAGAGAGAGAATCTTATATCAAGTTTGAAATGAACTTCTAAAGGCAACTCTTATTCCCCTCCCATAAATACATATATCTTTTCCAGAGAAGAGAGAAAGAAAGGGCTGAACAAGTATATATTTGTCTGTCTATCAATTTGTTTGGCAGACTATATATTATATATTATATATATGATATATATATATATATAGATATATATATAATATATATTATATATATATATATTATATATATATATATATATAATAGAAACACCAAATGTATACCTTATGTAACATCCTACATCAAATTTACCTTAAATTATTATCATATTACTGTATTAATCTTAGAGATTTTATTAATATAATTTCAAAGTAATTTTAAACATTAGTAAGTTCCTTGTTGGACAAGTGGTTTTCTTGCTCGCCTACTATTCCAGTGGTCCGAAGTTTGATTCTCTGCTCGGCAAACGTGGAATCAGAGTAATTAATTTCTGGTGATAGAAATTCATTTCTCAATATAATGTGGTTCGAATTCCACAGTAAACTGTAGGTCCCGTTGCTAGGTAAGTGATTGGTTCCTAGTCACGTAAAACTATCTAATCCTTCGGGCCAGCCCTAGGAGAGCTGTTAATCAGTGCAGTGGTCTGGTTAAACTAAGATATAATAAACTTAATTAAACATTAGTACTTTTAAAGGTATATACGTACATACGCACTTCTAATTCTTGCAGCAGAGAGAGAGAGAGAGAGAGAGAGAGAGAGAGAGAGAGAGAGTTGTCCTTACAGTATTTAAAAGAGTGAAATATAAAGATTATTGTATTTTAAATATTCAAATATGAATATTGTAATTACAGTTATAGTATTATTATTATACATATTATAGTGTTATTATTGGAAACTATTAATAATAAACTAATTACATACATGTACCATAAAAATGATCTCATCTCGGAGAGAAAAAGAGAGAGAGAAATTGAATAAAAACCATTAAAATTGTTTACCATTATATGGCACTGCTCCCCTCCCCTGTCACATTACTTGACATATTTGACAGCTTCCAAGTCTGAGCTTCTCTGGAGTTGAGAGAAGGTAGGGAAATGGATATTATGAAGAAAGAGGAAGGGAAGAATTTTCATTTAAAATTACAGTTATTATTATTATTTTAAAATATTAATAAACACACATCTACCATAAAAATTCTCTCATCTCAGTAAGAGAGAGGTGTTATCCTTACGTAAGTGAAATGAAAAGGGTATTTTTATCTCTTTAAAATACTACCATATACAAATTTTGTAATTACAGTTACAGGTACTTTCCTGCTTACGGAGGGGTTAGGTTCCAAAAAATCCATCGTATGTTGAAAAAATCGTATCTTGAATATAGCCTAGCCTACACTAGGGTAATCAGTACCGTCTACATGTACGGTAGCACCCTGTACTACACAGTATACTCATACATATACGGCATAGTTATTATTATTTTCAGCTAATTCTCTAGGTTCAATGTATATTGGCTCATGACAATTCAGTACTAAGAGAAATTGAATAGCATTAACAAGTTAACCTAGTTTATACAGTGATAGATACCGTGGTAAATCGGACTCGGATTCAGACCGATATCGGTATAATTGAGCGATACCTATCAGGCTGCTGACGCTACCTAAAATTAAAGAATAAAAACATAATGAATATGCATCTTTTTCATGAATCTTAAAAATCATACATTACTCTATCCTATTATATTGTATGTATTCTCGTATTACGTAATGTATCATAAAATACTAACAAAGCGGTCAATGTTTTGGTTTGGAAATCAGCTGATGGCGAATACAATTTTATTTCATAATATTTAACTCAATTTGGAGCGAACTGTTTTCCTTCTAGTTAGCATAAAAGAATATCTAGATACCTTACTTATATGAGACAAGGTCATCATTTCATTATATAAGCCATGTTGATTTTAAGTCAAAATATGAATTTGAAATGTCTCGTTGGGAACCAAATTATTTTTTCTACTAACAGATTGCTTTGTGGGCATGTTTATTGTGTAAGGAAAATTATATGATTCCATTCGCTATTTTCACTTGACTTCTTTGTAGTACAGTTTTACTGTTACGTTATTTACCTTTTATCGGCGTGAAAACAGCAGTAAACTGTATTCTTTCATGACCTAAAGTTTCGATTAAAATGATTCTCTCTCAACTTTATCTACTGTTGTGTTTGATTGGATAAGTTTACAGGAGTTTTATCTTTTTGTTACAAAATAACAGTCATTAGCAGCTCGAAAAGTGTTCTCAACTTCAGCTACAACTTTGTGTAAATTTAACAGTATGTTTCCTTGCTGGTCTTTGATCTATAGCAAACAAAGTTATTACCTAAAAATATATCAGTCCTGTTATACATAACATCATTTATAACATAACTGCGGTGATTGTTTACTATTGTACAATGGTTGAAATACAAGCCAAATGAATGTTGTTATCCAATTCGGTTGCACAGGTGGCCCTCGGTTAGCGGCAGGGGTTCTGTTCCTGGCCGTCGACGCTAATTGATTTTCGACGCTAAGCGATTTTAAAGCCTATGGCCACCTCACACCTTCTTTCGAAATTCTAGACCAGTTAACAGCGCCCTAGACCAGTCAAACGGCACCTTAAGGGGGCCAGCTGGAACCTCTATATATGGGGGTATAGGGTGAAAAATGCAAAGTCATGAAAAACTCATGGAGCTTCATATGGCAATTGAGAATACGTACACGAAATATTTCGTCAAAATTCCTCTTACTTTCGTAGTTACAGGGTAATTAGTAACCATAACTCAATAAGCCTAAAACATTCATCCGTACAAGAAAATGCAATATTTCTTCTGTTATCGTAAATTTTGATAATTATTGTCAAAGAAATTGTGAGAAATGGCATCTGTAGAGATTCCGTGGGCTGCAGAGGGGAGTATCACTGTTCAACCATGATCAGTGTGAGCACAGACTTCAAGTAGTCTACACGTTCGAGTTCACCTCTGACATTCACTTGCTTTTACATATGCTTATCTATGTTTCAGCAAGAATTTCATCATGCCAATGAGGAAAAACAAGGAAAACATCTTGCTAACATAAAGACGAAGAAAATTCGCTCTAATATGATTACAGAATATCATAATATATGCGATATTAGCGTAGTTAGTGAAGAGAGAGAGAGAGGGAGGGTTGCGTAGTAAGTAAACGCCCCCGTCTTGCCTGAAGCACACGTCACACTGTCCCCCAGGCTACAATCTTTGAGCAAAGGGATCTTAATTTATGATAAATAACATAGTTTTGGTTTACGTATTAATACCCAAAAAGGAATATGAAATTCATAATAATCATGATTTATTAACATTGTCATTGTAAAAAGAGAGTACAACTTCGAATTTCACCTCTTGACATTCTCTTGCATTTACGTTTGTTTATTTTTGTTTTGGCAAGAATTTCATCATGCCAAAACGGAAAATGCTAGGAAAACATCTAGGCAACATACAGAAGAAGAAAATTTGCTGTAATAAGTCGAGTTAGTGAAGGAGAGAGAGAGAGTTGCGTAGGAAGGAGTGCGCCGTCTTGCCTGACGCAGTGCCCCAAGCTACGATATATGAGCAAAGGGATCATAATTTATGATTAAATTATGATAAATAAAATAGTTAAGGTTTATTAATACACAAAAAAGAAATATACATTCATACTAATCATTATTTATTAACATTGTCGTTATAAAAATATGAAGAAAAACTTTGAACGCCCGTATCTCAAAACTATAGTTATTGACCTTCAAAATATATCTTCTCACTTAGTTTTAAAGCTATAACATTGGAATTTGGTATATAACTCAGAAAAACGTTATAGAACAATCAAATACAGCCCGTTTTTCCTTTTTTTTTTTTTTTTTTTTTTTTTTTTTTTTTTTTTTTTCCTAATTTATAGGGTTTATTTTTTTACCATAATGAAAAATTCATATCTAGCAAAAAAATGACTTTTAGAAAAAAAACTCCTCATTTGATTGGAGGTCTACATCAGGTCTATATATGGTAGTAATCCCAGGTCTTAATATTAAATATCAATGGGAGGAGATAGAAATTTGAAAAAATGGTTATTTTTCAGGATAAATCTCCCTGGCGTCACAAAACCGAAGGTCAGAGGCAAAAATCATATGCGGTTTGGAGATGTCCCAAGTCACCTTATTAAGTGGTATGAATATCAAACTCCTGTCCTTAAAGAATGCCATTAGCCGGCTGGCCCCCTAAATACAGCGATGGCGCAAAAAAAAAAAAAGGTCGTTTCATGTTCAGTTGTTCATGGCTGTTTTTTAACTTATGTAACTAGAAGATGGGATAAAGTCAGGCTATAGTAATTTGGTCTCTCATAAAATCGGATTATCGTAAGACGAAGTTATCGTGACTAGAAAACACTACAGCTACCTGTACACTGTATAAAACCTTATTATATCTTTACATACTCTAGACACCCAAAGGATTAAAGCTTTAGGCTTTTTTCCCTTTATAGTATTTATAATACTATAATGTACTGTACAGTAAATTCTATAGATCTATACTGCATAGATATAATTTTATATCTATGCAGTATAGATCTATAGAATTTACTGTACAGTACATTATAGTATTATAAATACTATAAAGGGAAAAAAGCCTAGCTTTAATCCTTTGGGTGTCTAGAGTATGTAAAGATATAATAAGGTTTTATACAGTGTACAGGTAGCTGTAGTGTTCTAGTCACGATAATTCGTCTTACGATAATCCGATTTTATGAGAGACCAAATTACTATAGCCTGACTTTATCCCATCTTCTAGTTACATAAGTTAAAAAACAGCCATGAACAACTGAACATGAAACGACCTTTTTTTTTTTCCTTTTTTTTTTTTTCTAAGTAAAACGGAATTCGATAACATCTATTTGGCTTGTATTTCAATCATCGTACTATAGTACACTATTACCATAGTTGCTATAAATGGCGTTATGTAGAATAGAACTGAGATATCTTAATGTAATAACTTTATTCGCTATAGATCAAAGATCAATATAGATCAAAGATCAATCGGGAAATATACGTACTGTTAAATTTAAACCTAGTTATAACTGAAGCTGAGAAAACTGTTCAAGCTGCTAATGGCTATTATCGTGCATCGGCAACAAGGATAAAACTCCAGTAAATGTATGCTATCAAACACAACCATAGATAAAATTGAGATAAAATCATTTTAATTAAAACTACTGGGCTTGAAAGAGCACATTTTACTGTTGGTTTCACGCCGATATAAGATAAATAATGTAAAGTTCGTTAAAGGAAAATTGCGAACAGAATCATGTAATTTTTTTACGCAATAAACATGCCGCCAACGTAAGCTGTTAAAAAAAAAAAAAAAAGTTCACAATCACAACGAGACATATTTAATTCATATTTCCACCTAAAAACACTTCGTATAAGGAAAAATAACCTTGTCTCATTTAAGTCAAGTATCTAGATATTCGTTTATGCCAACTAGAAGCAAGAAAATTTGCTCAGAATTACGTTAAATATGTAAAACAAACTCATGTTCACCATCAGCTGATTTAAAACCAAAACATTGGCCGCTCCGCAGAATACTATACCCTATCAGCTCCTTCATGGCGATTTAGGCGTTGCGCCCTACTTTGCCAGCGCTGCCACTTCAAATATTCCAACTCAACGTTTTATGGTATGTGAAGGCAACATAAGTTATACAATAGAAATATAATTGGTTGCTGATCAATTTTTGCCAATTATTAAAAGTCCTCATAATTTTCTAGCATTTAACAACAATAAGATAAATAATTTATTCTAAAACGGGGCAAAAAAAATTTACAGCGCTGCCAGTTCCTCTCTCAGGTGTTAAGCTGACCTTAGGGCATATAGATGTCAAGCAGCCCATGCCTCTACTTAAGGAGTCTGTCGCCTTACAAACAACATGGAAGGAAGTCCTCGTTCTCGCATTAATCTTCATCCACAGGCTCGAGAAATTGTTCATAGGGTCGTTAAGTACTTGTCTGAATAAAAGGCAAACCGCGGACCCATGGTGGATGTCAGAAAAACACTGCAACGCGCCTCAGAAGCAACAATTATACCGGAGAGAACAATCAGTAGGATGTCAGTGAAATCATCAATTATTTTCTTTCATTCGTAATGTAAATATTCATTAATTCTTTTCATTCATTCTAAATGTAAATACTTATTCAATTCCCAAAATCAATTTATTTATATAAATGAATTGTTAAGTCAGTTCTATATAGATAACATGAGATGTAATAAAATCTATACATAAAGTCCTGGGATTCTCGTGTATTATCAATATAACATTCATGACCCAAATAATCATATATATTTGTTTTGACAAACCCTT